>NW_023396947.1:0-86798 GCF_011125445.2 Fundulus heteroclitus | reverse complement strand
TTTTCCTCACTGCCTTGTATAACGCGAGGAGCTGGGCCGTTAGTACACACATTTTTTTAGCTTCTGGGGACGCGTTCCAGCGTTTATTGTCAGATTTTCACTCTCTGACTCTCCCAATGTTTTCAAACACAGACACAAAGCAGGGATAGAGCATTATATCCCCAGAAATGGCGCTCCAGTGTTTGCGCGCGCGCGCGCCGACCTTGACGCGGCAAAGCTGGCTGTTGCGCGGAGGAGTTTGCCAACATGGAGCGTTTAGGGATCGGGATGAGGCGCTCCAACAGCCCCGGGCGTCACCGTTGCACATGGTGCCCAAGTCAGACGCCAGAGTGGCGGGTGTGTTATGTCAGGCAGCATACCCATAGTGTTAAGCACGCGCGAACTTGTTGCGCATGCGTATACTGCACAAAGTTGCGAACAGTTGGAGAAGCCGTCAGATCGCAATACACTCAAAAAAAAAAAACTAAACGTGATTAAATTATTTTTTTGTACATAACAAAAGAATACACGCCTGTTGAGTAGTTTACAGTGTATTTTCATACAAAACTATAAGGGATACTGCGCATGAGGTGCTGTGATCTGACACGACATGTCAGCCTAACATACCCCGTATGAAAATCTGATGGCACGCGCATGCGTATTGACTAGGGTATGCTGGTCTGACGGGGTATGCTGACCTGACAGAAACAGCGGCCTGTGGGGATTTCCGTCGCTAAATAAATCACAGAGAATGACGTTATCCTATCCCCCACATCCAGGATTTCTCTGCCAATCTCTCCGGACATCCATTTTTTCTAAAGTGGATTTGGTGCGGGGTTATCACCAGGTCCCCGTGAGAGCTGAGGACATCCCTAAAACCGCGGTGATCACTCCGTTTGGCCTGTTTGAGTTTTTACGCATGCCATTCGGCCTTAAAGGTGCAGCTCAAACATTTCAGCGGTTGATGGATTCCGTTCTGCGTGGGTTGTCCTTCGTTTTTGTGTATTTGGACGACATCCTTGTGGCCAGCAGCTCGGCCGAACAGCACATGTCCCACCTACGTCAGGTTTTTCAACGTTTGGCGGCACATGGCCTGATTGTCAACCCTGCAAAATGCCAATTTGGGTTGCCAGTCATTGACTTTTTGGACCACCGCATTTCTGCCAGTGATGCGGTCCCATTGCCACAGAAAGTTCAGGCGGTGGCCAATTTTCCCCGCCCCCAGACGGTTAAAGCCCTGCAGGAGTTCTTGGGGATGGTTAATTTTTACAACCGCTTTATCCCCAAAGCAGCACAACTTCTGCAGCCGCTTTACAGTGCGCTCAAACAGAAAAAAGCCACCGACAGCATCGACTGGGTCCCTGAACGCCTCCAGGCGTTTGGTGGCGCTAAGTCTGCTTCGGCCGATGCTGCTCTTCTGGCCCACCCTTCCCAGTCAGCACAGATAGCTCTGACATCTGATGCATCTGACGTGGCTGTGGGGGCGGTTTTGGAGCAGCGTGTCTCTGGTGTTTGGCAGCCAATTGCCTTTTTCAGCCGTACTTTGCGAGACAATGAACGCAAATACAGCGTTTTTTGATCGAGAGTTGCTTGCTCTCTACCTGGCTACACGCCATTTTAGATATTTTCTGGAGGGGCGCTCATTTACTGCCTTTGTGGACCACAAGCCCCTCATCTTTGCCATGTCCAAAACATCCGACCCCTGGTCCGCACGACAGCAACGCCACCTTGCTGCCATTTCCGAATTCACGACTGACATTCAGCATGTTGCTGGCAAGTCCAACTTAGTGGCTGACTGTCTGTCTCGTGCGCTGATTTCCCCAGTTTATGTCGGTATCGATTTTTCTGCTATGGCTGCAGACCAGCGCAGTGATGCAGACATCCTCGCATTACAGTCTGGGTCCACGGGCCTCCAGCTGGAGGAAAGACAGATGCAGGAAGGTGGTCCTCCTCTGATCTGCAATGTTTCTACTGGCTGTCCCCGCCCTCTGGTTCCTGTTTCGTGGCGCCGCCGGGTTTTTGACACGTTACACTGCCTCTCGCATCCCGGCATTAGGGCCTTCGTCAAACTGGTTGGTTCTAAATTCGTTTGGACTGGACTGCGCAAAACGGTTAGAGAATGGGCTGCAGCCTGTGTCCAGTGCCAGGCACACTAAAGCACCTTTGGAACCGTTTCCCATCCCTGACAAGCGGTTTGATCATGTGCATGTAGACCTTGTGGGTCCCCTTCCCCCATCACAGGGTTTCACACATCTCCTGACCATGATCGATCGTACAACCCGGTGGCCGGAAGTGGTTCCGCTGTCATCTACAACGTCAGCAGCGGTGGCCCGGGCTTTTCTGTCCACCTGGGTTGCACGTTTTGGCCCCCCCTCTGACATTAGTTCTGATAGGGGCCCACAGTTCGTTTCAGAGCTTTGGTCTGCCATGGCCGATGGTCTGGGGGTCAAGATCCACCGCACCACTGCGTACAATCCACAGGCTAATGGGTTGTGTGAGCGGTTCCACAGGTCTTTGAAAGCTGCGCTCCGTGCTTCTTTAACTGATGGAAACTGGGTTGACCGCCTTCCGTGGGTCATGCTTGGTTTGCGTTCAGCTGTTAAAGAGGACCTTGGCGCTTCCACAGCTGAACTGGTTTTCGGTTAGCCCCTGCGTGTCCCTGGGGCGTTTTTACCTGATTCCCCTACGCCACGGTTCAGTCCACTTGGGCAACGTTTTTTTCCCTCAGGGAGACTCCTTTCAGGTTCCCACCCCTGTTCACCATTGTTTGCCCCGGTCCTTTGTTCCTGAGAACTTAGAGACCTCTAAATTTGTTTTCGTTCGACACGATGCACACAGAACACCCCTACGACCTTTGTATGATGGCCCTTTCAGAGTCCTTGAACCAGGGCCTAAACATTTTCTTTTGGATTTGGGAGGGCGTAAGGAAACTATCTGTGTTGACAGGCTCAAACCCGCTCATGTCTTGGCGGACGATCAGGTGGTAACGGCCCAAGCTCCTCGCAGGGGAAGACCCCCCCCTCCACTGTTTTAATGGACCGCTGTTCTCCCACCAGAGATCCTCATTTGTCGGAGCTCAACCCCCCTGCAGCCCCTCCGTGTTGCCCTCGTCCTCAGGCACGGATGTCCCAGGATCATCTTACAGGGTCCAAGTTCAGCTGTTTTGGATGTTTGTTGAAACGCAAGGATCTGGATTAGTTTGTTATTTTACCCTACTGAGTGTTCGGGGGGGGGGGGGGGGGGGCATATGTGGCGGACCACTAGGGGGCTCCACTCTCACTCAGTGGAGAAGTTGTAGTGATGAGAAATATGTTTGTTCGTTGGTGTATATATATATGGTTTTCCGTACAGTTGCTCTCAGTTGGAGTAGAGTAAAGAACTGTTTAAACCTACATCCTTTGTGTCGTCATTTTCACTCCTCCACAATTTCACTTTTACTTGTCCCCATGTTGTAGTGGGTCCCATGGAGGCTCTGATATAAAAGAACAAAGTAAATATGAGATTATTAAAATGCAAAAATTCATACTGTAGAAAGTGATAGAAACATCTACCATGGACAGTATTTACGCATTTATTTGTCTGCTGCTTTTTGCCAGCCCTCTCTCCTGGCTTAAGCTGCACATGTTGCTATGACAACAAGTGCAGGATGTCTTTCGAAGAACCAAACGATCCAAGATCATGCCAAATCGTCAACAATGAAATCCTGCTAACTGAGTTAGCGACGTACGAAGAACGGACCCCAGAAGTCCTTTAACTGCTTTGCCGTCGTCTGTGTTGACAGCAATGAAGGCAGTGAAAGAACTGCTCACTCCTGATTGGACACTGAGCTCCACCACCTTCTTCTTTATCTTCACTTCATCCTGCTGTCCACTGTGTGTCCTCTGCTCTGACTCCAGGGAGTGAATCACAGTGCGAGCAGCCAACCTGTGGACTGTTGATCTGCAGACAGAAAGGAGAGAGAGAGAGCTGAATGTGGAGCTTAGATATTTTTATGAACACAAACTCTCTCTCTATCCTCAGTTTTTTTTTTTTCCTCAAATCATTCTCTTCCATTTTATCTTACGGTTCCAGTGGTGGAAGAACTACTTTTTAAATCATTCAGAAGCAAAGTCAGACTAATTTATCTAAGTTTTTCAATAGTTTAATGAGCAACTTTCACAGCAGCAGATGAAGGAAAACAACGCTCCCAGGTTTGTGATCGTTAGAGCCATTTTATTGTTGTTAGTGCTGTGACCACTTGTCACCACAAGAGGGAGTAGAAACACTACCTGTCACTGAGATGGGACGGAGGAATGCAACAATGGGGAGTGTAATACAGAACTAAAACTCATGCTATGAATCGCTGTTAGAACAAGACTTATATCTGGATGCAACCCCCTAAAAACATCAAAGAGATCTGACTTTACAGAGAACTGACCCACATGATCATGACAAGATATTTGTTTTCCTGAGGAAGATTCATTGTAACCTGACAACAGCCAGCTGTATGTCTCGCTCCGCCTAGCTCCACTCACATACATCTGGGACACCGCTCATTGAAAGTGATTTCCCCAACCAAATTTATGGTCTGGCCAATCAGGACGCAGGGCGGGTGTTTCATGGATGTGACGTAGTGGAGAAGTTACCGTGAGATTCCAACAACAATGGCGGCTCGCATCGAGGAAGCAAGCGTTAGCATTGATGCTGCTATTTCTTCTGTGTTGTCCAATCTATCTGATATTGTTTCATTAAAAGAACATCAGAGAAAGCTCTGAAGGCTTTTGTTGGTGGAAACCATGTTTTCGCCCTTCTCCCGACCAGATTTGGCAAGTTTTGTTTTCCGGTGCGCGTCCGCGGACGCGCAACGCGGACGCTCCCCGGAGCGGTTAGCGGTTAGCGCTAACCATATAAGGAGGCCTATTAGTCCTCAACGCGGTCGGCCCGGGATCGACTCCGACCTGCGGCGCTTTGCCGCCTGTCTTCCCCCCTCTTCCTGTCAGCTCACTGTCAATAAAATAAAAAAAGTTTTTTTTTTTCCTGCGTCGGTCTCATCAGCGTCACGGGTTAGCTTCGGTGTGAGTGGTTAAAATAGCACGTCGATAAACATGACAGACAAGTGGCTTATCCAATCATATGCAAGGAGTTTTGATAAGGCCCAGCCTTCAGTAAAGGCAATTCCTATGGAGAGGTCCCAGATGTATGTGAGTGGAGCTAGGCGGAGCGACATGCAGCTGGCTGTTGTCAGGTTAGATTCATTGGGATGAGCTCATCAAAACCAAAACTCCTTAAAGCCTGTGAAACATCTCCATATAATTTCAGATTTTAACACTTCTGTTTTTGTTGTTTTGTAGACAGCTCAACTGTCTAGGTCAGATATCAGACAGACAGTCCATTGCAAGACAGTGAGTCCATGTGGAGAGTGTGATTCGCAAAGTCAAAGAACACAAAATATTCAGCACAGTCATTAATCTTGTCTGTTTTATTTGATGCATTTACATGATTTGAAAAGGCGATGGAAAAGAAGCTAGGCTTCTAAAATTATAACCCCGAACTCCACACTACTCACCACCTAGGCCAAACACAATACAACACTACCAGTATTCACACTGACAATCAACGCTAAGACGAACAAAGACAGACAAAAACAGGCCTGAACACATTTTAAACCAGAAGAGGAGCATCCGTACCCAGTGTATTGACAAGAAGCGTGTGACTTCTAATCCTTTGACCTTATTATCACAAAACTGATCTTGGACCATGGACAAGGAACAATGCAAACTGTTTCTTAAACTTGTGTTTGCTGTTCATGAACTATCTTGTCAAAGAGCCCCTGTGTATCCCGTGATCAAACAAATCTACTTTTTTTTTTTTAAATCAGCTGTCTTATAAAATGACTTTGTGAGCTCTGCTGGACAAACACATTCTCACTCCCTACTCGTCATATATTGACGCTTGATCAAGTTCCCTCAGAGTCACATGTTGACCCAAAGGTTCCCTCTTTCTCGTCATTATTTGACATGTAGAGTGCTCTCATTGATTATTCCAGTAAGCCAGCCTACATTAAACATTTAAGCAAAACAACTGTGTTTCTATGCATTTTGATGACATTTCTAGCAAGAAGTGCATTATTTTCTTAATCTTCGCTCAGGGAAGCTATAAGTTCTTTAATTTATTAGTTTAAACAAATAAATTAATGCGTTCTCAGAAAGATTGGAGGAAGTGACGTTTCCTACCCACGTCACCAAGCTGGTCAGAGATTCTGGTACATAGCAAGCAACATTTAAGCAAAACATTTATATGCAGTTTAATGACATCTCTAGCGAAAAGTATGCCTAATATTTTCATTATTATTCCTTCAGGCAGTGTAGATTATATTTCGTTCGGTAGTTTTTCTAATCCCAACCGCAACCCTAACCCGTTTGTTAAGGCCGTTTCAATGGAGGCTGCTATCTTTTCTGTCTTCAAAACTTTTATTGAGTATTATAAGAAGAAGTTTGTGGAAACTTCTTGGTAGGTATGCACCAGGTATGCGGGTTTGCATACCTGGTGCTTGATTTTATACACCCTGGGGTATCCTGAATACCACGATGCCTATATATGTGGACTATTTGTTTTAAAAGAAATATAAATTGAGAGTAAACTGGGGAAAAGCGATTATAAATAGAGACTGTGAAGGGTTTATTTTATTTCAAAATTCCACGTCAGATGTTCATGAAGTTTGTGAGCAACATCTGGAGGTGTATGCTGCCATCATAAAAGTATTCAGTGAAAAAAAAAATGAATATTTTCCAAAGGGATACCCTAAAGATGGGGCCTACCTCTGTTCTATTATATTTACTGAATGAAAAATAAATGGGCATCGTCAAATGATGACCATACTATCCATATGAAACAGTGAAAACAATAATCGCACATCTCCATATTCACAGGCGGACCTGAAAAATAAAATTAGAATGTAGAACTTTAAGGATGACCTGTCCAGGGTGTACCCCGCCTCTCGCCCAGTGAACGCTGGAGATAGGCACCAGCAACCCCCGCGACCCCATGAGGGATTAAGCAGGTCAGAAAATGGATGGTTAGATGGATGCTGCTTTTATTGTGAAAGGTCCTCTCCGACGTTTTTACCGTAATTAATTGTGGTCTCATGACCTACAAAACTATCTTGACAGTCAGGGAGGAGTCTGGCTTGACGGCAGTCGGAAACTGCGAAAACTAAAGGTTCCGGTAGAGACTGGGTTCTCTGCAGTTCATCTCAGGTTGCAGTCCGAGCAGAGACTCTGGAGAGACGCGCAGTACATCTGAAGCTTGTATTTCAGTAAGAAGGACCTGTCCTCGCTGGTAAAGCTTCCTTGTTTTGTTTATTTGTCGCAGCTGCCCTTACGCACTTTCTAGCGCTAGGATCAAAACAGAGAAAGACAGCTGGGGCGTGACGGGACATGGGATAAAAACCCAGCTCCGATTTTTTAATTTTTTTTGAATTGGCCGCTCCTCCTAAATCCTTTATACAGCCATGCCGACGCAGTGACACACCCCACCATGGGACTTTTTTTTTTTTTCAACTGATAGTTTTTATTTGTTTAGACAATTAGTAGCTGCCTTCTGGCAATTTTAAAAATCTGTCAAAAAGCCACAAACAAATTATTTTGCTCAAAGTGATTTGCTCAAAATATAAAGTGTTTTACAGTCTTTGTCACAGGCTTCAGTCACACAGCATAGCTGCCTACTAATAAAAACTTTCTAACCCCTTTTTTCCTCACAGGTATGATGAACTGCTGTGGTCTGCTTACTGACAAGAAGGAACCAGGTACCTAGATTGTAGGAAACAAATTCAATTTGGTTTAGTTTGGGAAAGCAAACTAACCTTCGTCTTCTCAAGCCAACAGCATGTACTCAGCTGTGTTATTTATTTGTTTATCATTATTTATACAAGTGAAACAGTTTTACTCTTCTTTGTCATTTCTTCCTTGGAAGAAACCAGAAGACTGGTTTCTTCTAATTATTGGTTTATCTATAGCTTTGGTATTTACAGGTACCTGTTGAGTTTTTTTAAACATATTAAAGCACAGAAGAAATTTTTTTAGTGTAATAAGACATACAATCTTTGCATGGTTTATATATGTCTTTTTGGTCCTGCTTCAGTTCCTCTGAAGAGCATTGAAGTTCAGCTGGAGGTGAAGGACCATGTGGCTACAGTGGTCTCCACTCTGAACTACGAGAACAAGGAGGACAAACCACTAGAGGCTGTTTTTGTCTTCCCTCTGCCTGGAGATGCTGCTGTGTGTCATTTCAGTGCTCAGATTGGACAGACACACATTGTAGCTGAGGTGAAGGAGAAACAGCAGGTGAGCTGGACACAGAGACGTCTTCTCTGTGAAGGAGGTGAAACAGTAAAGTGGACATTGCTGACATATTTCATGTGGACTGCAGGCTCGGGAGGAGTATGACGATGCTCTGAGCTCCGGTCAGCAGGCCTTCCTGTTGGAGGAGAGTGATCAGAGTCCAGATATCTTCTCTCTGAGTGTGGGCAGCCTGCCTCCAGGAGAGAGCGCCTCCATCAGGCTGGAGTACGTCACTGAGCTGGCTGTACAGGCTGATGACGGGCTGAGGTTCTGTCTGCCTGCTGTGCTCAACCCTCGGTACCAGCCTCAGGGTGAGAGAACCAAGAGATACCGTGCTGTATTTGCCCCTTACCGCTTTCTTCTGTTTTTGCTTTTTTGTCTGACTTGATCATGTTTCAGATCATTAAACAAATTTTAATACTATAATAATAGTCATTTTAAAGCTGGGTAAATGCAAAAAGCAGCTTCGCTAAACAGAGAAATGCTATCAGAGACAACCTGCTTTATGTGAAAAGGTAACTACCCCCTAAACCTACTAACTAGCTGTGACACCGTTAGAAAAAACTGACCTTATGTTGGCTCCGAGCCGACACAAGGTAGGAAAAGAGAAGGGGGTGTTGCAGTTTATTAACAGACTGTGCAGCTTTGGACTTGTTACAATTAAAGGGAAGCTTACATTAAGGATTTTGGGCTGTTGGGCTAAACCTTACATTATCTTGAGATAGTTCTCACATTTCATCGCAACAGCAGTGCGTGTCCATGTCTGTAGGTAGCCTGTCACTTTATTCACACCATTTTGATCAAAATGCAAACAAAACACCTCCAGGCTCTTTTTGTAATCACAGTGAACTTTGACTCCTTAAGCTCGCCTATACATCGGTATGAGCTGAGCCACACCCATTTTATCACTCTTAAAAAGTAGGTTAGAAATGGTAAATTTTTCGCTTGATGGCTCCAAGGAGGAGGCAGCAATGTTTCTAAAAGATGTTTTAGAATAGAATACTTTTCAGAAATACTTTTGGTTTTACAACACTTTAAATACACAAGATGGTAAATGGCTTGTGCTTTTATAGCGCATATATTTTATATGGCTTGTGCTTTTATCAAGTCTGACAAACCCAAAGTGCTTTAATCTACAGTCAGTCACACATTCACACCCTGACGGTGGTGAGCTATGTTAGTAGCCACAGCTGCTCTGGGGCAGACTGACAGAGGCGAGGCTGCCATACCTCAGCACAACCAACTAAAAATGTAGTTAAATCACAGTTAATATGTGTCTTAACATGGGATTTGCTTTTTAAAGAGGTTTTTACACATGGCTTTGATGTGTACTTTTTCTCTTAAGGAAATCATTTTTTAAAACAGCTTTTTTGTATTTATTTAGTTTTATCTTTATCCAATCTAGATTCTTTTTATGAACTGGAACATTTCTTCACTACTAAATTTCCAGGTAGTGAAGGTCCCAGTGTCCAGGTGACCTCAGTTCCAGCCTCTCTGGTGCCCTACAGTCTGTCCTTCTCTGCCCGAGTGTCCTCTCCTCGTCCAATCTCTAAAGTAGAGTCCAACTGTTCCCTGGAGCCTCTTCAGTACCTCAACGCTGATCAAACTCAGGCCACGGTGGGTAGAGAGCTGATGGTACTATTGGGTGTGTGGTTTAAACAAGAGTAATAACATTCTGTTATTTTTGTTTTTGATTTGTAGGTTAAGTTGGCTGCAGGACACAAGTTTGACAGAGACGTTGAACTGCTGATTTATTACAAAGATGCCCACCAGCCCACTGCTGTGGTGGAGGCAGGACAGGCTTCTGCCAAACCTGGTGAGAACAGATTAGTTAAGATATTGATCATCTGTAGATGTCAGAATATATCAGTAAAATACACGTTTGTTTTCTATTTTCCATCTTCAACATGTTCCAGGCTCTCTGATGGGTGATCCAGTGGTGATGGTGAGCCTGTACCCCGAGTTCCCCCAAGATGTGATGTCCTCACTCGCCTCCTGTGGAGAGTTTGTGTTCTTGCTGGATCGATCAGGAAGTATGGACTGTCCCATGAATGACAGCACACCGCAAGAAACTCGCATTAGCAGTGCAAGGGTATTTATCCAAGTGTTAAAGAGATGGTTAAGATTGTTTAAAAATTGGTTTCTGTTAAAAGTTTATGACAATAACAATTGTTTAGTGCAGAATTTCTTTTAGCATTTCATGCTGAATCAGATTAGTTTTTCATCTAAAAGCTAGTCAGAGCTGGGTCAGGACAAAATCAGACTTTTGCTACACTGTTTTCTAAAAAAAATGCATAATGTTACAACAGGAGGGCAGTGTCAAAAGCATACATCTACTAATTTAATCATGTTATTTTATTTTGTTTTTCCCCGATGTATTGATTGTGGGTTCCTGTTTTAAGATTTTGTTTGGCATCTTCCATTTTGTCTTGTTTTTATTCTTATTTTCTTGTGAACATCATAGATTGTGATGTTCTTAATTATAAAAACTATTGGGAGTCCTGATTTACAATGTAAAAAAAGAAATCTGACTATTCTTGACGTTCTCTGTCCTCCTTTAGGACACTCTGCTGCTGCTGTTGAAGAGCCTACCAATGGGCTGCTACTTCAACATCTACAGCTTTGGATCACAGTTTGAACACATCTTTCCGTGAGTGAAGTCTAACCTTCCTTCAGCTATCACTGCTCAAAAAAGGAAAAATTCTCTTTACTCAAATAATTTTCCTAATATTTACACCGTTATTTTTTTATGGGTTATTGGGTTTGGTTATTATTGGCTCAACATGGTAAAATATTTTTTTTAATATATTGATTTTAATTGTTGTATTTCTTGCATTATGTTTTTTTTATGTCAGTACGAGTGTAGAGTACAGTGAGAAGACCATGGAGGAAGCTCTGAAGAAGGTTGAAAAGATGCAGGATGATCTTGGAGGAACAGAGATTCTTCTGCCTCTCAAACACATTTACGCCCAGCCCTGCATTCCTAAACAGCCTCGACAGGTAAGTTCAACACACACTGGTGTTGCACCAACACTCTTTGTTACACCAGCCATTAGTCAGTTTTAGCTCTTCAAGCTAATGTAAACATTCTGGGTTTTTCGCACAATATAGTAAACCTCCTATTGCTCCACCATTCCAAGAAATTCTCAACAAACCTGTTTTCTTCAAAGCTAATATTTTCACTGCTGTGGTTGCTCTTGACCCATATATATATATATATATATATATATATATATATATATATATATATATATATATATATATATATATTAGGGCTGGGCAAGTTAACGCGTTAATTTCGCGTTAATTCATTAGACTATTAACGGCGATATTTATTTTATCGCGCATTAACGCATGTTGCTCACATGCTTTCAGTCAGTGTCACGGCAGCACTCTGGTGCTCCCCCTCCCCTCTCGTACATGGCTCAGCGGCGCCAGCCAATCAGCACGCAGGCTCAGCCTGGCCCACCCACTCAGCTCTCACACAAACTTAACACACAAACAGCTGAGAGAGACCGCAGCAGCGGAAAAACATGAACAGGGGAAGTAGCACCGTTTGGCTTTATTTTAATACCGTAAATGAAATCAAGCTGTATGTTTTGTAAAAAGCCAGTTCATTTCAGTGGAAACACAACAAATTTATCTAAGCACGTGAAAAAACATGAAAACGTCGAGCCACAGAAACAGAGAGAGGAGACGAAACTTCTGTCATTGCCCCGACAGACCCACAGACATCACTGACTGAGGCGTTTCAGTCCTCCATGGAACATCCAGGTAGATCAGTGGTCATCTTCAGCAGCAGTTCATGTTAACTTTCAAAGTAGATATTATCTATCATATGTTACTGGAGCCCACACATAACATGTAATTAAGACCTTGAAAGAACCCAGTACATATATTAAAAAGTGTTATTTAAGATAGGATAACATTAGCTAATCCTTTTTTTATCCCACGACGGGGAAATTTATAGGATTAAAGCAACAGGCAGGTGCACACAACACAGACAAAATTACATAAGGATTGAAATATATAAGAGGTGGATTAGCGAAAAAACACTGAACATAACATTATTATTATTATTATTATTATTATTATTATTATTAGTGTTATTGTTATTATTATTATTATTTAATTGTAATAATAAAATAAAAACCACAAAACCCAAAAGGTCAACAGTTTCATGATATATCGAGCTTAGGGACTGGCTAATATACAGCAGGTCAAAAAAGGCCATATTTTGGCTGCAGTGCTTGCTGTTCTCTAAGAAGAAAAGATCAACTAGTGCACTAAATTCAATAGATGGGTTGAAAATATCCAGTATAAAATAAGTGCTACAAATGTTACAACACTTTTGTTCATATGGCAGCAGAACATTAAAATAAAAGTGCTCTTTACACTACTTTTGAATTAATTCTTGGAGTTTGCGCATACAATGCGATTAATCATGATTAATCGGGCAAATTATGCGATTAATCGCGATTAAAAATTTTAATCATTGCCCAGCCCTAATATATGTATGTATGTATGTATGTATGATTGTATGTATGTATGTATGTATGTATGTGTATGTGTGTGTGTTGTAAGAGAGAGAAAATTAAAAACACTCTAAATATGCCAAAAAAGAACTCAATAAGATAATTTCAAGTGTTAAATAATATTTTTACCTAATACAAACAACATTTATACATATTTTATATTATCAATTTTAACCAAAAAATAGCAGTGACACCCACAGCGGATGAGCTGAATAAATGACGGGCTGCGTGTAAATCAGTTACAGGGAGGGATCTATTTAAGTGCAGCAGTTTCAGAGAAAAAAAAATACTGTTGCCCATGAAAGATTTATAATACATGTACTTGTAATCTACTGGAAGCTTTGCTCATGCGTGACTCATTTTCAATGGGAAAAAGACTTCATGCTGAGTTTGCTGTTGCAACACTTTGACACCGCCTGCCAGAGCTGTCAAAGCAGGAAGGGCTCACAGGTGATCGTTTGCTAAAGAGACGGTAAACTCAGAGCAATCGGTGCTTTTCCCAGTTGCCAATCTCTCAAACAACACAGGGAAAAAAATGCTAAATCCGTTGCTTTTCACCTTTTAAATAAAAGTCACTAGAGCCGTCTGAAAAGTTGCTAAATAGTTGGCAGCTGTCAGAGTTGATTAAAGTAAGGGAGGCGAACATGTGAGAGCAGATCGTTAGCCCCTCCCTTCAGTCCCCTCGGAGTGCGTTTGTTAAGGTGGAGAAGATCGGCCAAACGATGCTGTTTCGGTTGGCGTCTCCCTAAAAAATTTAGTACAGCCTTAAAAACACCGTTAAGAAGAGGACCAATAATGACATGACAGTTCTCTCGTCAGTCTGTGAGAACTATGTTGGAGCACCGGGGCCGTTTTGATACCACGTTTCAGCTCCCATCCCTAATCGTAACAGTCTTATCTGGTTGTTCAGCCTAGTAGCCTAGTAACCTGTTCCACTCCTACACATCCAAGAAATCCTAGACAAACCTGTTTTCTTCAGAGCTTATTGCTCATACCTGTGGTTTTTCACCACTTGTGTTATTAAAACCTCTGAGATATTTTCCTGAAGACATTGAGCTCCTGTTTGAATCTGACATTGTCTAACTTTATGTGGTTTCTCCTCCCTCAGCTGTTTATCTTCACTGATGGAGAAGTGGGAAACACCAAAGAAGTTACTGATCTTGTTAAGATGAATGCGGGCACCCACAGGTGAAACCTTTAACACTCGGGTTCCCAGCCTGGGTCATTTTCTGATGTTGATGTGAGCTTGAAATCAAACTCTTGTATCGTAGGTGTTTCTCTTTTGGGATTGGAGAAGGAGCCAGCTCTGCTCTCATCAACGGGATGGCCAAAGAGGGAGGAGGTCACGCTCAGTTCATCACTGGGACTGACAGGATGCAACCAAAAGTAAGAACACTATATGCCTGAAAATTCACCACCACATTAAAACGTGATTAGAATAAAAATACTAATTTCACATCTGTTGTTTAAACCACAGGTGATGCAGTCTCTCAGGTTTGCTCTGCAGCCAGCTGTGGGGGACATTTCTGTCTCTTGGGATTTACCAAAGGGAGTGTCCTCCACCATTCTGTCTCCACCCATTACAGCTATGTTTCAGGGACAGAGGTCACTGATTTATGCTCAACTCACTGGACAGGTAGGGGCACTGCTGATACTATTTCCTGCTTAAGCAACATTGTATCTTAATTGTTGAGATTTAAAATATATCAGTCATTATTTAATTTGTTTTTATTGTTAATTTTCAGTGTTCAGAGGCAACAGATGGCTGTGTGACGGTGAAGTACAGCCTGGCAGGTCATCCCTCTCAGAACCAGCTGCACTTCAATCTCAAACCTGCTGGTGACACTGGGTAAAACAGCTTAGATAATCTTTTTAAATGCAAGAACTACTGTATGTTGGGCTTAGGTCATATGATTGACACAGAAACCATGTAGTATTTTTAATGTTTGCTTGTTGCTCAAAAACCTTCAAATTTAAAGTCTTTGTCTCGTGTAACATGAGATAATGAACGTTTTATTTAAGATAAACACAGTGGAGAAAGTCATTCAGTTGCTTTAGGTTCTTTTGTAGAGTGGCTGGATGTGATGATTCCTTCTGTAAGAGTCTGGGTTTTGGGACATGGTATGCTTCTTCACTGGCAGAAAATTTGTGACAGCTGGTGTGTGGGGTCAATAATCACCAACTAGATGATAGTACTAGATGCACACACGGCTTTGGCTGTGGAATTCAACTCTTGGTGATGGATCAGACTTTCTCCTACTCTGGAGATACCAAAAGGTTAGCAGCATCGGGTGCAAGGCCCTGACTAAGCACTTCAGTGTTTTAGTTCTCCGCAGAAATTCAGAGTACTTGAGTTTCAAGAAAGGAATGTTTTGACACATGTCTGTGTTTAAGCATCTAACAGCATTTCAAAAGACCCGATCTGTTAATGAGTGTCTGTATGGTGTCCTGGAAAGGGTCCTTTTTGAGGCTGTCCCCGAGCAGGAGACCTCAGATTTGATGTGATTCCTTCAAGAGTTGTGATTGGAAAGAATTGGCTCCTTGTTGTGAGTCTGAATAGAAACTGTTTTAATGTATTAAGTGGGGTAGAGCTGTGAATGATTACTGCCTGATATTGAATTAAATCAGGTGCTGGTGGGCTGGCAGGTAGATTATGGAAACCTGATGATCAGTGCAGAAAACACCAGGGCAACTATCTGCACTTCCTGAGCAACACTATCCTCTCAATCGCCAGGAACTCCACATACATCTGCAGGAACTCTAATCTTTACGAGAACAAATCCTTGGACCACTGGCTTGTTAGACTTGTTGGTTGCCCTTTGTCTTTAACAAGGATTGATGTCCAACTCACAAAGCTATTCTCGTGAATAATAATAATATTCTGATTAATAAAATCAGTTAAATTTCTTGTTTTAAATAGTCCTTGTTAACAAACATTTTTATCTACAGGCCATTTTTGTTGCTTCTGGTTCATGCAAGGAATAGTCCAAATTCAGAGGAATGTATGAGGAAAAAAGTATACAATGAGAGGAAGTTTTATTTTACAGTATCTTCAACAAAATCGTTTGATTTTGCACATGCCTCCATCTTAGATTTCTCTCCTTCCTGTCTGCAGATTAACAGTTCACAGGCTGGCTGCTCGCACTGTGATTCGCTGCCTGGAGTCTGAAAGCACACACATTGAACAGGAAGATGGAGAAGTGAAGAAGAAGAAGGTGGTGGAGCTCAGTGTCCAATCAGGAGTGAGCAGTTCCTTCACTGCCTTCATTGCTGTTAACAAAGATGATGGCAAAGCAGTTCAAGGACCTCTGGAGCGTAGGAATATCCCAACACCTTTCTATCAAAGTGAGTGATTTTTTTTCTTTTTCTTTTAAACATTTAGCGTTTACAAGCTAATTTTATACATCCTTTGTTAAATACAGTTAGGTGACAGAAAGTAGGCTACTATTTCATGTTTTATGAAATAAATCTATGCATATACCTACAGAATTCTAAGGTATAAACTAAGTGAATATTGGAATAACACAAAAAGGACAAGTTCACAAAATATAATTTTTTTTGACAGATATATTTGTTTGTGTTCCTCGCTCAAAATTGCTGTAAGGTAAAACTTTACGACATAAAACTCAGAATCAAGCTAATTAATTAGTTATATTACGGAGAACCATCCACCTGATATTTATTTTCCAAGTCTTGCTGATGCACACTATTTGCATAGCTTTGACTTTCCTTATTTTGCCTTATATTACAAGAGTAATAAACTGCAGTGGCAGGGTGTCACCATCTTTACGATTAATCGCCGGAAGGATCTAGCTGCAGCTCCTTGGACTCGAGGGGAGTTTTGACATGAACACACTGCTTTTTTAGTGATTACCCAAGGGTGATGAGAAACGAGAAGGTTTCTCTCCGAAGGTGCGACAACATTAATATTAAGGACCACTATGAACAGTGTGGTTAAAACCAAAATATAACTTTACTATTTAAGAAACATATTTGCAACCATATCTGCTCAACAGCAGAAATGGTTGCAGACATTTTTACCAAACCTGCCACAAAGTTGAAACATGGAAAATGTATGCGTTCTATGTTTGAAATGGAAAACAGCTGGTTTTAAATGGAACTGAAAAAAGGAAGAAAAAAAAGCTGTTGAATAAGAAGTGTACAGTGAAAGAGCAAGTGGGGGTGTTAACGTGTATTTTTCTGACGTCATTTGTGTGCAAGACTATAAATTGTGGAAAATGCGCAGTGTTGTTGTGTGTACCAAAATAAGAGAGGTGACGTGTCCCTCGTGGCGGCTGAACTCAATAATGCAGTAGTGTGTGAAGTTGTTCTCTGAATTTTCCCTGCCCTTACAATAACAGTGGCAACAATAATCAGCCATTCCTAATTGCACAACAGAATTAAGTTCCAACTCACATAAAGAGGTCTCCAGCAGCCCAGAAAATATAAATATATTCCCACATACTATTAGACTTTTAATCTTTAGTAATTTAGAAGGTGTAACTAATTTCAACAGTATCTTGGTGTTCAAACCCTGAACTCATGTTGATAAAAGTAGACCAGTCCAACTCTGAATTTGACATTAGAGGCCAGTTCAGACTTAATTTCAGACCTAACTTCAAACTTGCATGATGAGGTCTTCAGCTGCTCAGAAAACATAAGTATATTCCCACAGACTAATATACTTTTAATCTTTACTAATATATTCAGTAATGTGTTTGTAAACTCTGACTCTGTGTCTGAAAGCAGCTATGAGATAGGATTAAATGCTGCAGTCTCACAATTTTTTTATTTTTTTTAATATCTCTTCTGGTCTAGTGTGCGGGATGGCTACACCTCAATTTGCACCTATGGGTAAGAAAAGCACTTTATGAAGAAATACAGGCACTGAAAAGCATGATCACCATATAATTAGATCCTTTTTACCATCAATAATAATTAACTATAAATCTCAAATGACTTTTGGCACAAATGAAAAAAATATATAATGCAAAGTCAGATGATTTGCTGCACCGCCACAGGACTGACTGGTAGTTGTCATTAAATTGTTCAAACCAATGGCATGTATTGCATTTTTAACTTATTGTTCACAATAGATGGGTCTATTAAGTTATTACAGAAGCAGGTTTGTGTACATTAATGCTCAGATGCCAGGACAGTAAATCATTTTGGGATAATTAATTACAGCTGCAGACTTTCACATTTTATTTGAACAGTTTCAAATAAAATGTAAGTTTGTAATGAAGCTGCAAAAAATAGTCTTAAGTTAGGGCTAAGTCTCATTGTTCACACATAATGTTTACCGTTGTACCAGGTTGCATTTGTGTAAATCCATTGGAAAACGTAAGCAAAACAGATTGTTGCTTCAGTGATTTCAATATTTTAAATTTCTGCTTTTATATTTTTTGCACTACGATGTTTCAGCTTACAATCTGTATTGAATCTCTTACCCTCTGCATCAAGGACCAAATATTTTACTCATCAAGGACCAAATTGGAAAATATTTCACACTTGCATGGTGAGGTCTCCAGCTGCTCAGAAAACACAAGTATATTCCCACACACTACTTTTAATCACAACTAATAGAGAAGGTGTAACTTCTCTACAAGCAGCAGCAGCAGTTCTCTTGGTGTTTAAACTCCTGAACTCATGTTGATAAAAGCAGACCAGACCAACTCTACAGTGAGCATTAGAGGTCAGGTCAGATCTAAACGGGACTTGAATCCATACTGAGTGCATTTACATTGGTATTCAGTTATGTATTTGTCAACTCGAAGAGTCTGAAAGCAGTTATGGGATGACATGTTGCACTTTCACTATTTTTTTTATTTCTCTTCTGATCTAGCGTGCATGGTGGCTTATTCTGCACCTATGGGTAAGTAAAGTTCTGCAGATGAATCACTTTATGAAGAAATAATCACTGCCACAGAAAAACATGATCACTATATAATTATATCCTTTTACCACAAATCTTGAATGAAATTTAGTGCAAATGAAGCAGAAATAAAACTGAGCCTAAGATAAAGATGAGTTCTCCACACAATTCAGGAACAAAGTTGTTGAGAAGTACAAGTCAGGGTGAACCCAAAAAAAATCCAATTATTTCATGCTACCCCAGAGCACCACCAAATTCATCATCTTCAAATGAAACACGTGGTACCACAACAAACCTGCCAAGAGGCTGCCCACCAAAACTTACAGACCAGGCAAAGAGTGCATTAATCAGAGAGGGAAGAAAGAGACCAAAGGTAACCCTGTAGGAGCTGCTGATCTGTCCGTGGGACCACAATAACCATACACTCCATAGAGCTTTATGAAAAAAGGGGCCAGAAAAAAACATTACTTAGTGTTAAAAATTAAAAGGTTTGTTTGGAGTTTACCAAAAGGGGCCATAGGTGACTCCCCAATATCATGGAAGAAGGTGCTTTGGTCAGGTGAGACTAAGGTTGGATTTTCAACCAACAAGGAAAACAATGTGTGTGACAAAAGCTCAACACATCCTATCACCCATAAGAACACCATCCCTACAGTGGTGGCAGCATCAGGCAGTGGGGATGTTTTTCAGCAGCAGGGACTGGGAAATTGGTTTGAGTCAAAGGAAGATGGATAGTGCTAAATCCAGGGATATTCATAAGTAAAACCTGTCAGTCTGCCTGTGATGACAAGGACAGAGGTTACCTAACATTAGCTACGTTTACATGGGCAAATGTAATGAGAATAAAGGGCCGATCGGAATAAAAAAGCATAATTTAAAGCCAATCAGAATATTGTGATCAGATTAAGCTCAATCGGTATCAAATTGTAATCCGAATGAGAGGGGTGGTTTATGCTGATTGATAATCCACTCAACGTGCAAGTAAACACTTGTCAGGCTCAAGTTATTCCAAAGGTGGTAAACTGACCTAAGTGTGCATGTCCCACCGACGTAAAATGATGTATTTTCACATTGGCGAATGGCGGAAATACATCGGGAAGCAAAACTATTGGGGCTCCACGTAAACTGTTCTGCTAAAAAAAAAAAAAAAATAGCCCAAAATTGTTGCTTCCTCTATAAAGTAGTTAGAACATCGTGCAAGTCCAGCCCGGGTGCACGGAAGACAAATGGATTCAATTTAGGGCTGGGCAAGTTAACGCGTTAATTTCGCGTTAATTCATTACACTATTAACGGCGATATTTATTTTATCGCGCATTAACTCATGTTGCTCACATGCTTTCAGTCAGTGTCAGTCAGCAGGCGCGCTGACTGCAGCGCGCTGTCACGGCAGCACTCTCCCGCTTCCCCTCCCCTCTCGTACATGGCTCAGCGGCGTCAGCCAATCAGCACGCAGGCTCAGCCTGGCCCGCCCACTCAGCTCTCACACTAACTTAGCAAAGAAACAACTGAGAGAGACCGCAGCAGCGAAAAAACATGAACAGAGGAAGTAGCACCGTTTGGCTTTATTTTAATACCGTAAATGAAATCAAGCTGTATGTTTTGTAAAAAGCCGGTTCATTTCAGTGGAAACACAACAAATTTATCTAAGCACGTGAAAAACCATGAAAACGTCGAGCCCCAGAAACGGAGAGAGGAGACGAAACTTCTCTCACTGCCCCGACAGACCCACAGACGTCTCTGACTGAGGCGTTTCAGTCCTCCAGGGAACATCCAGGTAGATCAGTGGATGGATGGATGGATGGATGGATGGATGGATGGATGGATGTTACTGGAGCCCACACATAACATGTAATTAAGACCTTGAAAGAACCCAGTACATATATTAAAAAGTGTTATTTAAGATAAGATAACATTAGCTAATCCTTTTTTTATCCCACGACGGGGAAATTTATAGGATTAAAGCAACAGGCAGGTGCACACAACACAGACAAAATTACATAAGGATTGAAATATATAAGAGGTGGATTAGCGAAAAAACACTGAACATAACATTATTATTATTATTATTATTATTATTATTATTATTATTTAATTGTAATAATAAAATAAAAACCACAAAACCCAAAAGGTCAACAGTTTCATGATACATCAAGCTTAGGGACTGGCTAATATACAGCAGGTCAAAAAAGGCCATATTTTGGCTGCAGTGCTTGCTGTTCTCTTATGAAGAAAAGATCAAGTAGTGCACTAAATTCAATAGATGGGTTGAAAATATCCAGTATAAAATAAGTGCTACAAATGTTACAACACTTTTGTTCATATGGCAGCAGAACATTAAAATAAAAGTGCTCTTTACACTACTTTTGAATTCATTCTTGGAGTTTGTAAATACAATGCGATTAATCGCGATTAATCGCGATTAATCAGGGCGATTAATCGCGATTAAATATTTTAATCGTTGCCCAGCCCTAGGATTCATATATCACTGCTTTGTTTACTATTTTTGTTGTTTAGCAAAGTTGGAAGTACTTCTTCTATGTTCTTTTTTTTTTATAGAGGATTTTGATAACTGTGCATGTCAGAGTGACTATATTCTGAATACAGCAAGGTGCATATACATGCACATTGCGGTAGGATTAATTGATTGTGTGTCCATATAAACGGTACAATCCGGTCATTTAATCCAAATACATTTTAATCCAATTGTGAAATTTTGTGTGTGCAAATATAGCATTCTGCTTAAGCAATTGTGCTTAAGCAACAGCAACAATTAGTTTAAGGGGAACATTTAAATGTGTTGAAATGGCTTAGTCAAAGTCCAGACCTCAATCCAATTGCGCTTCTCTGGTCACACGTCAGGGCAGTTTATAAGTCAAAAGAGGGAAACTGTGGCAAGCTCATTTTGGACCTTTTTTTGAAGGGTGGACAAGTGAGGCAATTATGCACACTCAAGTGTGCATAATTGATTGTTATTTAGTCCCATATTTTTTATTTTATGTTTGATTTATTTGTTTGCTTCTCTATAAGAACAAAAATAGTACAATTTCAAAGTTGTATGCAGGATACGTTGTGAAGCAAAAATACAAAGGTGAAAAATGAAAAATGCTAAGGGATCACTACTTTTGAATAGACACTGTATGTGGTCAAAGCCACAGGGTTGGCTAAGAAAGGCATTCACAAAAAGGTCTTTCATTTTTTTCACAATAAATAAATACATTTTAAGTCCATATCATCCGTCACTGACATTCAGAGTTGCATCATTGAACTTTAATATTTTACTTTTCATAAAAAACTAACCAGGTTTACTGACTTACAACTACGCCCATTACTGGTTGCACCAGACAGTGAAATCTGACACAAACAAGATCTCAGATACAAGACATGATCCATTTTCTAGTATTCCATTCACTGACCTTTTTCAGGATATCCCAACAGGTTGTTTTAGGGTCATGTTTTATTCAGCAGTAGAAGTAATGAGGTTTAACAATGCTCTGTATAGAATGAATATACAGACAGACTGTTGGGTTGTATGACAGGTACAAACAGAACCGTTACAGTTATTAAATAGTCTTGTTTTTTTTTTTTTTTTTTTTTTTTATGATTTAATGTCCATGGGTTTTAAAGGTTATTTGAGATCAAATGGTTAGCTAAATACTAAATAAGCTAAAATCAAACAGTGAATCATTACATTGATGGTACTAAAGTACTGGACAGGGACTTTTGGGTTTTATATGTATAGTAGAGACACCTGTATCTATAAGCCTTTATTCTACTCTTGACCTTTAGTTTTTTTAGGAACTTTGCAGATTTTTTTAAAGGTAAAAAACTATATATGTAGTCATATTGAACTTTGAATTAAAGAATGTTTTAATTTGATGAGTGCTCTGTAAATTGACTGTCCTAGTTGGTATTAATTTTAAGGTGCGTAAGAGGTAGTAAGAATTTTTTATTATGGGAAAATTTTCTACTTAAACTGTGCAACTGAACATTTTAGGTTGTTTACCTCTAATGCTCATTTTGTTTCATTTTGTCAGCAGCTGATTATTTGTGCAGTGTCGGTGAAGTTTACGATTGTTCAAACATGGTAGAACCAGGTAAGTATACCCGTAAAACACCATTCATACGTTAATTCATACGTTGGATGGCTGATTCCTTTTTCCAACACTCATTGGGTGAAAGTGGGGTGTACTATGGAGATATACAGGAAGGACAACCATGCAAGCTTATACCTAAGGGCAGTTTGAGAGTACAGTAACTAATTAACCTAAAAGTCATGTTTTTGGAGTGTTCAAGGAAGCCAGAAGACCCAAACAGTTTTTGCACACCTCAGCTTATCATACCGTTTTTTTTCCAGCACTGAGAAATATCGGAACTAATTGTTCCCTCCCCTTGTGTAGTTCTGGTGATGGGAACAGTAAATGAAGTGGACTACATGGTTTATATGGTTACATGGTTGACCAGCAACTCTAATGTATTTAGGTCCATGTCTATTCAGTGCTTTTAAAACTAAGATTTAAAAAGATATTTCATTTTATCCTTTGAATCGGGAACCAATTCAATTTTATTTATATAGCGATAAGCGATATGACATGCGGCTAAACATGTCATCACTGGTTAGATCAGGCAGGGGACCGGAGAAAATTACAGAGTCCGACATTGTTTTAGCAAACTTACACACTGAAGCAACACCAACTTTAGTGACCTCGGATCGGCGTGACCCCTTTGCTAGACCTCCGCGCTTGCAAAGGGGCGGCTATCAGCTGGTTTTTCAACAGCACAGAGCTGTGTCTACAATTCTGACACCCTCGCATCCAAAGCTACAAAAACACTATATTTATTACAAGTACCATTATCACTAAAGGAGGCAGAGGAATAACTAAACATCTGACACAGAGAGCAGGAGATAGGGGGAGACTTAGACAGAGATGGAGAAGCTGAAGTAATAGTAGGAGAAGGAGCCATTGTGGAGCTAAAGCTAGGCTAGGCTAAAGCTGGGCTAGCACCCTTTTACCACGGCAAAAAAAGCAAACCGGGTGAAACACAAGGAGTTCCCAAGCGCGATGTGCAGCAACAGAGAATGTTTTAAAAGTGCTTATGTGTTAGAAACAAATGTTACAGCAAAGAGATTAAAGATAAAAGCAGACCTCTCAACTTTTATCAAAAGTTAAGAGTGAGATTATGCTAATTTTGGGTGTGGCTTGTTTGGGGGCGGGGCTAACTGGACCCTGGAAGAGCCGGTGAAGTCTTAACTCCATCTCATTTTTATCCCACCAGATATTGAATTAGACATGTATTACTTTTGTTAAAAAGAGAAAGAGACGTATTAATACTTAATTGTTCAGTTAATGGATTAAAACATAAAAAAATACACAATTGTTCAAATAATACTGAATAAAGTAAAGTAGTTTTAAGTTATTGACCAAAATATTACACTGTTACACATTCATCTATGGGTTGTTTATCATTGTAGTTCTATAACCTGATTGGTGGATCAGGCTGAGTTTCATCCAGCCTTTATGATCAACATTTTTCCCTCAGCAGCAACACTGAAGCACACGGAGGTTCCTGCTGCGTCTTTACGCATGATCCAGCTGGTGATGTCTCCCTCTTTTCAGCTCAATGCACTTCTAGACGGTTACAGTTTATAACCATTATCATCCCCTTTCACAGCGACAGGTTTCTCATCTCAGTCGCAGCGCTGACAAGTCAAATCTCTATTGCTCTCGTCAGTGCGCTCTGGGCGGTGGTGCACTGCGTGCGAGGGATAAACAGTGGGGAAAATGCATAACTAAATACTGTAAAGGGCTCCTATAAAGGGAACAGGGGTACTGACAGGTCTGAGATGAAGCCCCTGATGTTACAAGTTCTTTAAAATGACCCTTAAAAGTGTGCACCTGAATTAAAGCGCAAGGCAGCAGCCCACCGAAGCGCCACTGATTCTGTTGTTAACAAAAGAGCATGAAACACAGCTAGTAACTCTCCTATTGACTTTAACTGGCAAACGTTGCTACCGATGTGAGGACATTAAACGTAGTGATTCACGTTTTGAATGGTGAACAGTGATAAAAGCACCTGCTCCGAGGGAAAGGAGGGGGGGAGAGGAGCAAGCGCCGAGGCACAGAAATACGGTGCATGTAGTTTAAAAATGCAGAATTAATAAAAACGAAACTTATAAACAGACTAAGTGGCTTTTAAAAAACTGTTTTATGATCCTGCGCGCAGCCATGGAGCAGCTCCACCCCCTCCCCTCCACTCCTGCATACGTGGTACAGGACCTTACCGGCTTACTTTCACCACTGTTAAGACTAAAATTATTCATAACTCTGATCACTCTTCCTGCTGCTCTGTTAAAAAGAACTGCAGCAGGAATTACTGATGGCCACAAGCTGTGAAAGAAGCCGAAACAGCTCAGCAGAAGGCGGAGTTTTGTCGTCCGCAGCCCAGATGGGCTTTGTTTGTTGCCATGTTTGCGTGTGAAATGGCATGTGTTGCGTGTGAGCGTGTGAAGTCAGTGAAATGCGTGTGTCACACGGTCAATGCGTGAGAGTTGAGAGCCCTGATAAAAGCGAGAGAATCTGGAGCAACAGACCGTTGCTTACACCGTGACAACAGGAAGTGACACAATACGCCTTACCGCAAACAGGAAGTGACGATCTCCAGTCACTTTCAGTGCAACTGTTATTATTTTTTCCATCCATGTGCACTACAGCTGCACAATTGATTTTGTACAGGGAATATTGTAATAATCTAACCGACCAAAAATAAAACTAATTACCATTTTCTTTTTTTCCTGTTTTCATCAGAAACTTTTTAGTCTAGCAATGATTATAAGTTGGTGGTAAACTAATTTGGTTGTTAAAATTCAGGTCTGAGTTGATGATACCGCTTAGGTTTATATTTTGTCTCTTTGCTTGCTGTGTGTTTTTTAGCCAAGTAAAATCAAGTTGAATTCTTAAATTTACCCTAACATTTGTGTAAAAATACAAAACAATGGCAATTTTTTTTTCTTTTAGGCTACCCAACAGGCCAAACATTTCTTTAGATGTTGCAAGACTTCATAATCTAATCTAGTGGATAGGGCTGGACGATATAGAATAAAAGCATATTGCTAAAATACAAATCATATTGATATCGATAATTGTAAAAATGTATATTAAGCACTGCCCTGTACATTTTATGCTGTTGCTAAATGACTTATTTTTAGATAAAGAACACTGAATTCAAACTCAACCTTTCATTCAACAAACCTTTACCAAAACTGTATGAGGTCAGGTCAGACCTAAATGGGATTTTGAATCCATACTCACGGCATTTAGATAGGTATTCAGTGATGTGGTTGTAAACTCAGAAGTGTCTGAAAGCAGCTATGAGATGTGATGAAATGTTGCAGTCTCACTACTTTTGTTTTATGTCTTTTATGATCTAGTGATAGGGATGGCTGCACCTCGTATTGCCTCAGCGGATATAGGTAAGTAAAACTCTAAAGAAAAATGACTTTATAAAGAAATACTCACTGCCACAGTAAACATGATCACTATATAATTATATCCTTTTTACCATTGATAATAAATAACTACAAACCTTAAATGACATTTGGTGCAAAGGAAGAAGAAATAAAACTGAGCCACAGATCAAGATGATTTCTTCACAAAATTCAGGAACAAAGTTGTTGAGAAGTACAAGTGTTATAATCAACTGTATCAAATGCAGCACCGAGTCCCGGTGAAACCAAGACAGAATCTTTGGAGGTTAGGACCTATGATACAAAAACAGTGCAGTATCCCTGGAGGAATGATTAAAGTGTGGATTATCTGTAAGCACAGACGGCTTCAAAACGCTTCTGGAGCTACCAGGCAGGGATGTAACAAAATTACCAGAGAAGGAAACCGTACCATTCATGTAATGACAGGACCTGGTTGATGAGAGTTTTTGGGTAGAGACATTGTGAGGGATAAGTTAACCTGTTAATAACAGTAAATGAGGTTCATTATTATATTTCTAAGTTCATCAGGAAATCAGTGACTGGCTTCCACCTTCCTGCACAATATATTAACAATTGTCATCAGTATGTATATTATCACAATAACAAAAGATGCTACATTTGGTAGGATTATTATATTTCCAGTGCCATGAATGCAAATTCTATATGCCATTAAAATATCTGGCCCATTGGGTAGATTTACCCTGTCCACAATGTCTACATTTGATGTCTGTTTTAGTGGCGTGCGCATGTCTGTGAAAGAAAAGAAGGATGATAGTTAATATAATGTGGGTTAATTATGTTGTTGCAATGCTCTGTAACAGTATCCCAATGACTTGTTTTTCTGTGAGTGGGATGAACAGTGAGTCAGAGTGACTAAACTAACTTTGGTTTCATTATCAGACAGCAGCAGTCAAAGCTATCATGATTTGAATTGACCTTTTTCTTTGTCACCTGTCAAATGGTCACACAGATTTTTCTGTATATGAGGAGATGCAATACGGTGAGGAAGAATACGCTGCGCCTGAATTCCCACCACCCCGCAAAGACCCTCTGCTGCGGCTGGTGTCCCTGCAGAAGGCATCTGGCTGCTGGCTGCTTGATGCAGATCTGGCTGCAGCTCTGGGAAAGACCAGTGAAGAGGTGGAAAAGGCAAAACCAGCATCAGTGGGTCACTCTCAAAACTAATATTTAATATAGTATAATGATAGTTATTTTAAAGAATTTTCACATTAAAAAATGGCATCGGCGTCGGCCGCGGTCACGGCTTGGCGAGGCGGCGCAGTGGCCGCCTCGCCAAGATAGCGCTGCGGGAAGCTTGATGTTCATACCTTCACTGTGTTAGTCATTGTTTGTACTGCCGTTTTTTCCACTTTTCGTTGCGTTCGCCTGTCTGCTAAACTCAAACTACCGCGCCTGGCTTCACGGAGAAACCAGAACAGCTGAGCATCTTTACAACAGTGCACTTTTACTTTCGCCCTCTGGGGGGAGCCTCGCTGGAAAATCAACCCTGGTTGCATAGTATACCTTTAAAGGCATACAATGCAAAATTTTTCAGTTAATTAATGTGTTCCATACCGTTTTGGATGATTAAATGAGTCATTTCAGGTCGAACAAAGGTTTTCTCGGCCGCCCTGGTGGTCTGTGGGGGAAATACCGCACTTGCAATTGCAGGAGCCCTCGGCCCGCACACACAGGCTCAGAAGTCTTGTGCAAGACCGCGAGAGTCGGTCTTGCTTTATGGCGAGAACTCCATGTGTTTTTGCCCTGCTATTCATTATATGCACGCGCGGAAGCAACAACAAAGAACCGCAAGTTTTTTTATTTTTATTTTATTATAATTTATTTTATTTTTTATTTTTTGAATGTTGGCGAGGCGGTAGCGCGAGTTTGCCGAGGCGGCCGCCTCGCCAAGATAGCGCTGCGGGAAACCCTGATGTTCATATTGTCACTGTGTTAGTCATTGTTTGTACTGCCATTTTTTTTTTTTTTTTTTTTGTTTTCGTTGCGTTCGCCTGTCTGCTAAGCTCAAAACAACCGCGCCTGGCTTGACAGAGAAACCAGAACAGCTGAGCATCTTTATGACAGTGCACTTTTACTTTCGCCCTCTGGGGGGAGCCTCGCTGGAAAATCAACCCCGGTTGCATAGTATACCTTTAATACCTGCTTAATAATGTTGAGGTTTGCAATCAGGGGAGTTTTTGATTATTTCAAGTGGTTAAAAGGCAAGATGCAGGAAAACCAACAGGCACTCATCCACTCACAGCTGAGCAAAACTTGGAAGTCAATTAGCAAACCATCCATGGTTTTGCTGCCATAGAGAACCCACACAGGCTTGAAGAGGACATGTAAAATCCACACACAAAGGCCCAAAGGATTTGAACCCAGGACTTTTTTTCTGTGAGGTAATCAAACCAACTACCATGTTTCAGTGGCAAACCTGAAATAATTTAATATTAAGTTAATCAAGTAAACATCAAACATATGAAACATGCATAGTAATCTTTACTACACATTTTCTGACATAGGGTTTTAACACATATTACCATACCTAAAATAAAATTAATAACATAATTTATAATTTTTTTATAAAATACCTTATTGTGGTATTGTACTTAAATAAGCAGTGTTGTCACTCTTTCATACAGTAAGGACAAACATTAATAGAAGTTAGCTGGTGACATTAGTAGGATTTAATAAAGTGGCTAAAAGAACTTGCAATATCAAGTAACCTTGACTTCTGTGTGTGTGTGTGTGTGTGTGTGTGTGTGTGTGTGTGTGTGTGTGTGTGTGTGTGTGTGTGTGTGTGTGTGTGTGTGTGTGTGTGTGTGTGTGTGTGTGTAGGTCAGCAGTGAAGTGTGGGCCTCCATTCTGGCTCTAATCTGGCTTCATGGTTTTAAGATGGATGCAAAGGAGGAGTGGGAGCTCCTGACTCTGAAGACTGCATCCTGGATCAAAGCTCAGAATGGTAATACACATAATCTGCAGGGAACTGTTGTTTTAACCAGTGTATATTGAAAACGGAAGTTAAAAAGTGATCCGATTTTATTTCTTCCTCCCTTCAGCTCCATGTGTGTCAGAGTGTGTTGATGCTGGGAACACGCTGTTGGGTTGCAGCGTGAAGAAAGAAGATCTGGGGATCTGAGGTGTTCCCTGAACAGGCTTCAGTTGTGCTATGGAAGCACCTAAGTGCAGGAAAGAAAACTAATAGGCTGTTGATTGATCAAGAGACGCAGATTTAGTGTTTCTACAAGCTTAAAATTGCATTTTCTTGCTGCTACATCTACACATGTACCTGCCAGCGTGCCTTGTAATGTTTACACTGTCCCATGAAAAATGTTTTTTGCTTTAAAACTTTCGAAATGTATGCATTTTAACCAGTTTTACTGAAAAAGACATGCAAATAAATAAAGACCTGCAAATGATTGCCCCTCAGTTCTTCAGTGATTCTCTTAATAACTTCCTAGTCTTCCTGAACATCTGTCATAAAATCTTGACTTTTCTATTATTGTTTTAAAACTCACCTGTTAAAAAAAAGGAAAAATGTATTTATTGCATTATCCAACCAGATGTTGTGGTTTAAATATGTATACATTGTTTTTTTTAAAACTTCAAATGCTGTAGTGCAAATCACATCATACATTTGTATAAATTCAGCAATCAATTGATACACAGTATAGGTACATGTCTATGCTAATCTTTGAGTCCATAAGTTAAAAACAAAGCCTACATTACAAGAAGATTCAATTTGAATTCATCATTAAATAATTCTGTTTTCATTTGTGATTTTGCTGTTATCTGCTCCATCTGTTTCACTTATTTTAATTATTGTTTTTTCCATTGAGTAATAGTGTGGGACTCAGGCTTAAGCCAAGAGACCATAACCATTTTCCTAGCAATTGAAAGTAGTACTCTTAGCAGAAAGGTGTCACTGTTAGATCTTAAACTGTTGGGGGTTATTCCTAAAATAATTCAATTTGGATCAAATGGAACCTCAACACTCAGTTCATAAAATATGACAATGGTCCCTCACCAAAGCACAGCCCCTCCACCACTGATCTGAAGTCCTACCAAATTTGGCTGTGGCCAAAGGACTTCCAAAGTATCTAATTTTAGTTTTCCATTTAAATTATCTTAGGCTTTCTGTTTTCTTATTTCCCTCCTATAAGGTCTGTTCCCAGTCCTCATCCTTGATTTATTATGTTCATTTCAAGTTCCCATTTTCCTTAAATATCCTGTATATTCCCTGTCTATTATTTTTGTAAAGGTCAGATATATCTACTATTATTTGTTCTTTTTATTACTGAAATGAAGAAATTCTCTATATTTCGTGTAGGGGCCTGTGAAGAAACCAGATACTTCTATTTAGTTGGTAGCTTATTTTTGTCATTATACATACAATGAAATTTCATAGATCAGATGGAGGGTTAGCCTGAGCCACTGAACGCACCGCCACTAATGGCCGGCCTGACCAGCATGTCTTTAGTGGTAGGGGAAACGAACACTGACACAGGGAGGCCCCCTGCTGAGCCTGGGACTCAAACCAAAGAAACTTCTTGCTGTGAGGCAAGAGTCGTATCCACTGTGACACCATATAGATATATTAGAAAATGTAGAAGTCTCCTTTGCTCCCCATCCCCGGACTCCTCCCTCTGCCTGCTCCATCACGCCGCCACACATGTAGGTCCTTGGGGAGAGGGCGTTACTGGAGGTTGCCACCTTTTGGTGACGTCCCTCTCCCCAATTTTATCATGCATTTTAGACACTTTCACTCCAAACATTTTCACAACGCACATCCATGTAGGCCACGATATGGGGGGGGGGGTGGGGGGAAGACGTCTGGGGGGGGGCTTATGTTGTGTGAGCCTCGCCCCGGGCGGCTCCCTTCACCCCCTCTCGCATTTAGACATTGAGGGTTCTTCTGGGTAGTTGCTTGGAGGGGGGGCGCTGGCACCAGCTCCCTTCCGGAGGGGGGGTGGGCTGTGCCGTGCACCCCCTTCGGTGCTCCCAGTTTTAAACACACCTGAGAACAACATGCAACAACACAACATCTGAGCGGGCGTAGGGAGGATCGGGGGTCTTTTGCACACCCCCGATCTCCGATCGCGGCACGGAGTCTGGGGCCTGGAGGAGGTGCGGGCCACTGGGTACGGGGTCTTGGCGGGGGGCTGTTGCGGCTGGCCGGCGGCTTACCGGATCTGGGGCTGACGCCTCTGCTCTCCCCAGGAAGGGATGGGGGGCAGGGGTGGCTAGGGTAAGGTCGGGGTGGGAGGGGGTTTATTAGGTATATAGTGGGTGATGGGTGGCTCTGGTCGAATGGCCCGTACGGGTCGTGTCGTGTCGGCCGGGGGTCGGGCACAGGCAGTCGTATTGTTGAATTGTGGTGACCCCCCCCCCCCCCCCCACTTGGGTTTTTTGGATGTGAATGCTATGTGAGAATGTGTGTAAAGCGTCCTTTTTTTATTTATTTTTTATTTTATTTTATTTTTTTATTTATTTATTTATTTTTTTGGTGTCTGTGTGTGGCGAGTGGGGCACAAGGGAGGGATGGTGTGAATGAGTGTTTTTTTTTCCAGGTTTGGGTTCGGTCCGCTCCCTCTCCCAAGATCATCTCAAGTCTCCGCCCATCCCCCCACGTCCTGCCCTCCTCCGCTGCGTTGGCGGGCGCCTTGACCCTCTGGCGCGTTGACGGTCCTCGGGTTTGGGGCGGGTTCCCGGGTGGGCGCCGGCCCATTCCCGGCGGTGGCTTCGCGGGGCCTGGCCCCCCGGGGGGCGGCCGGGGCCCCTGCCGCGGGGGCGGGGCGCCCCTGGGGCCTCTGGCCCCCAGGGCCCATGGCCAGGACCACTTCAGCGGGGCCGGCTGCCGGCGGAGCCCACGGGCTCGTCCCCGCGGCTCTTGGGGGCGTCGGCATTGCGGTGGCTGGGGGATTTCCTCGGGGTCGTCTCTCCTCTTTCCTCAGGGGGGGGTTGTACATTTCCTGTGAAGGCCCCTCTCGGGCGCACTGCTTTGGGGGCCCCTTTGGGAGTCCGGGGTTATGGGTCCCCTGACCCCTGCCTCTGTGCTCGGGGAAGGTGGGTCTTCGGTTCTCCACAATCACTATCAAGCCATTTCCTTCTGGATAATTTTCACCTAAACTAGTGCACTCTCACAATCTCCCACAGGTGCTGGGTCCCAGGTATTAAATGTTCACTTATATACAGAAAGGCTATAATTTATTTACTTTCTTTTACCTTTTTTTAATACATATGATTTAGCAATGGTATCAAGGTGTTACACGATTGTATCTGTTGCTTTATGTCTGTTGGTTGTGCTGTTCTTTTTGTGTCTCTTTCCAGGTGATGGAGCAGACAGAGGAAGTTTTATCATTCTCTTCCTTTTATCTCTTCTTTCTTTCACCTCTTCTTTCTCTTTTTTTTTTCTCTTGTTTTTCTTTTACTCTCCTACTTTCCCATTGTAGTGTCCATATAATTTGAAATTCTCCCTGCAGGAATCACAAGCTATTTACACGCACAAATCAAGCGGAGCATTATGGCGAAAGCTGTTTGCTCCACTTGTGAAAGTAAAATCTGTCGAGCTCTATTTGGCATTAAGATATCAATTTTTATTGCCACATTGCTAGACAGGACACTGGGTAAAAAAAAAAAAAAAAAAAAAAAAATGTAGAAGTCTCGTTTTAGAATATATTTTTATTGGAGCTGCTGAAAGCTCCAACAAACAGAAACACCTGCTTAAGGACCACTAGCATTCTTTTTTTTCTCTTTTGCATTAAGACTTTCCAGACTCAAAATCCCTGACTTTAATTGGCTCATTGGAATCCTCCCGAATAAATTTAGGAAATAACAATTTCTTACAAAAAGTCTAAACACCCTCCTGCCAGGTTTGGATTACCAAGATGAGCTCATGCAGGCTGTGTACAACCCTAAACTAATACTGTGATGAACCATCATTTGATTTAACTTCAGTCATCTTTGGGAGGAATCTGTCAGCATCCCACCTCTTTGTAATATTTGCTCACTCTACCTTGCAAAAGAAGTGGAAATGAGTCAGAATATGAGGACATATCTTGCCTCTAGCCCTCTTCAGGTAACCCAACAGATGCCTGTGTAAATTGGGTCATCGCAACAGCAAACAGGCTTAAATCGGAGGCAATCGGACTTTCGTTTCGTTTAGGTCTTTCTGAAAACGTTTCAACACTTATCCAGGCGTCTTTGGCAGTTCTGGTGACTTGCACCTGAACAACCTGTAGTTTGGTACGCTGCTGTTTTTACAGACATGTAGGCCCATCCTCCTAGGTGCATTCTGAGTCAGATGCCCAACGGCACTAAAACTATTGCTTGCTTGGTGTGAGTGGAGTCACCTGAATCATGATGAGACTGCTGATGTAATCTCTTTGAAATGTGTTTGAAGACCGTGCTGTAAACACCGGGGAGTCGGAAGTGCAATCCTCCCCCTCTGTTTAGTGATGGCTTTTCTCTTTTGACCAAGATGACTTCTTTCACCCTCTTTAACCATCTGTTCTCTCTGTCCAACATCTGGACATCATCGTCGTCAAAAAAAGTGTCCTTTGTTCTTGAGGTGAGAGTGGACAGCTGAATCTTGCCCCGAGCTGCTGGCCCTCCTGTGCTGTGTTATGCATTTATGTAGCCTCACCTATGGTCATTAAATTTGGGTCATGACCAAAAGAATGAGACCCCAGACACAAGCGACTGAAATTAACTTTCCCCACAGGGCAGCTCGGGAACCAGAGAGGGTTCTGCTCCTTCACATCTGGAGAAATCAGGGTGGCTTGGGCATTGGTTCTGAATTTCCTCGGGAATACCTCCTAAGGGGAGAAAAAAAATAAAAGTGTCATGAATTTGTCTTGGATGAACCCGGACACAGCACGCACACACAGTGTAGGTTTTAAGAGAGTTTATTGCAGGTGGATGATGGTGAAATGAGGAACCAGAGTTTGTTACCAGACGGAGGTGAAGGATGCAGGAGCTGGCTGGCAGGTACAGAGTCCATGAAACAGAGGGAAGCTGGGCTGCTGCAGAATCAGGAACGGGACCAGCGACCAAGGCGAAGACGGAGGAACAGAGACCAGCAGCACAGCAAAACAAAAAACAAACTTGACGAGACAGGAACCGGGGCGGGGGAACAGGAGCAGACAGGCATGATGGTAAGGAACAAACACTACGAGCCAGCGACAAACAAAGGTGAGCTTATAAAGGAAGTCTGACAGGTGATGAGAATGACGACTAATTAGTGTCCAAACAGGTGTGACTAATTGCTGAGGGAGGGGGAGCTGAGTGACTAGAGGACAAACTGAACAATAACAAGAAAAGAAGCCAGACAAAACTTAAACCATGACAAAAAGTTATTCAGATAAATAGTGCTCCCCATTGATTGTGGTCGGAGGCAGTACTGCACCAAGTTGTTTGCCAAAAAACAAGAACAAACATAGAAAAACATCATTGTTAGGATTATTTATTTTCCTTTTTTTATTTTTTTTTAATAAACGCTAGGATTAATCATTAATTCTGACAACACTGTCTACTGCAAACGGACCACCATACAAGGATAATTGTTATAAGAGGGCAATGCTTTTAATGTCCAGTTGTGCTATCTCACATCTGTTCCCCTCACTATTTCCTGTAGCTATGCTTGGATGTTCATTAAGATTTCAAGGATAACAAGTAAAAGGTTATTGATAATATATTTCTAAAGATTTAATTTTTATATCAATACTTATAGGCAACCAGGCATCAGATTTTCTGCTCCATGAAACTCATGTTGATGCTCAGTATTGCGCGTAAATTGACCTTTAATATATTTGCATTATACAAAATGGTTTGTTTGTGATGGACATATATGTGGGTGAAACAGCCAATCCTATTATTTCAATGTTAACATCATACTACACAGTTATAGTAATGGGGAGAATTACTTCTGCTTTAATACTTTAAGTAATTTTATGTCCGGTACTTTTATACTTTTACTTGAGTAAAAAGTCTGAGTTGATACTTCCACAGAAGTATTTTTAAACCCTGGTATCTATACTTCTACTTAAGTAATAGATGTGAATACTTTTGACATCTCTGCTGAACAACGAGGTAACAACTGTTTTAAAAAAAACTTATTAACAAAAGTTCAACATCTGTATTTCCACAATGTGTGCCGCTTACTGAAACACATGTTCTGTCAGAATGTCCACTCGACAGATAACGTCTGGGTTGACAGCAATTTTCAAATCAAGTTGCTAAAAGCCTCAGCTCATGTAACTATAGTAGATATGTAGATTCCAGCTACAGAAGTTTGATGCTAACAAACAAATAGGCAGCAGTTGTCCCCTTAGGACCACCTCCTCCTCATTTGCATAATAAGGCTGAAATGGAAAAAGGTCAGTCATAAATAAGGTTGAAAAAATGAGTTAAATATATAGAAGAAGAATAAAATGGGCAAAGAAATCTTAAAACATTTACAGAAATAAATACATTTAAAAACTAATTAATAAATACATTTGACAGTTATGCTGCAAAATAAATGAGGTGAATATCAAAAAGAGAAATAAGCTAATAAAGATCGATTTACATTTATGTCTCACTGTATAATTCAATTGCTGCTTACAATTATTTGCTGTATTTCTGTGCATTTATTTTATGCTTATTTATTGAACATGTATTTATTTCTACATTTATCATGTCAGAGTAGGTACTCCATATAGGGCAACCTAAGACACCAACTACAAGCTTTATCAAAAAGGGAAGTTTGAAGCCACAAGACAAGGTGTCTGCCACATGGACTGGAGTTGGTTCCATGGGAGAGGAGCCTGATAACTTAAAGATCTACCTCCCATTCTACTGTTAGAGACCCTAAGAACCACCAGCAGACCTGCAGTCTGAGAGCAAAGTGCTCTATTAGGAAGGCAATTAGGTCTCATGTATGATAGAGCTTAATTAAGGGCTTTATATGTAAGAATGAGAATTTTACCAGCTGAAGGCTTCAAACATTTTGTGGACTTCCTGATAGTAAAGAATTGCAATAGTCCAGCCTTGATGTAACAAATGCATTTTCTGTTGATGTACAGCACTCTTCTTACGGAAACATGCTATATAAATAAGCTTGCCTTGCATGGACTAATTTTTCAGTATCACTCCTGGACAGAATGTTTATAATTTTGGCAATATTCCAGTGGTAAAAAAGGAACCCTAAAAACCTGTTTAATATGAGGTTTAAATGACATGTCCTGGTAAAAAATAACACCAAGGTTGTTTTTTTTATTACCAGAGACCAATTTAATGAAAACCAGATTAAGTGATTAAGAAGTTTATTTTTTAAGGACTTTTGTCCAAAAATGACATCTTCTGTCTTGCTAGAATTTTAAAGCATGTGACAGCAGATTTTTACAGACATTTCTGTAGTCTAAGTAATTGATTTTTATTGAATATTGATTATTATTATTATTATGATTATTATTATTATTAATAATAATAATAATAATAATAATAATTTAACTTTATTGATCTCACAAGGGAAAAATTCACTTCTGCATCTTAACCCATCCCCTTCGGAAGCAGTGAGCTGCCACTGTGCGGCGCCTGGGGAGCAATCGGGGGTTAACGGTCTTGCTCAGGGACCCAGAGTGCAGCCAGTGGGGATCAAACCGGGTACTTGCAACCTTCTCAGAGTGCAAGCTCACTGCTCTAACCACTAGGCCAACACCTCCCCTTAGCGTATATGAAGAGATCTGGCCTAAGCACTTAACCCTGTGGTACTCCCTGAGTAACCCTGGGGTCCGTTCTTCGTACGTCGCTAACTCAGTTAGCTGGATTTGATTGTTGACGATTTGGCATGATCTTGGATCGTTTGGTTCTTCGAAAGACATCCTGCCCTTGTTGTCATAGCAACATGTGCGCAAGAAAGCAGTCTTATTTCATGTAAACAGGATTAGATCGCAGCTGTATAAGCGGAGGAGATAGGGAAGTCTGCCGTAGCCATGTCTAATTTTACGACATCAACCTGTTGCGGAAGGTGCAAGAATAATTTCAAAGCTTTTCGAATTAATCATGTATTGCACAATAGACAGGATCCTTTAGCGCAGCGTGACAGTGTAATTGTAGAGAGATTTTTCTTGGTGGCTGTTATAAACAGACAAACACATCATTTAACAGTGGCTTTTAAAGAGGAAAAAGTGATGTTGGAGCCATAAATCTAAAATATTTAAGTTATTTGTATGATGGTTTGCTTTTTATTTTTATCATATTCAGTGAGAAGATTTGTTCAGGCCATTTTGTTATGAAGTTTAGTTTTACTTTGAAAGGCTTGCTTCCTGTTGAGCTGTATATTGTATTAGAAAAAACTATGGATGGATTATCTAGACACGGAGCAATACAGTTTTACCGTGTAAACTGTGGATGACTTGGAAAAGGAAGAACTTCATTTTTTAAAGATAAATAATTTTTTGTTAAAATTCCCAGTTTGCACGCGTCCTTTACTTCCAGTTTCTAAGGAATGACACCGAAATTGAATCTGTTGCCATAATAAGTGGCTTTTTAACATACAGTATAATAATTAAAGGCTACCATTTTGTAGATTATTCTTGTATTTCACTTTTACTTGTCCCCATGTTCTAGTGGGTCCTGTGGAGGCTCTGATATAAAAGAACAAAGTAAATGTGAAATTATTAAAATGCAAAAATTCATACTGTATTGACAGAAACATCTACCATGGACAGTATTTCCGCATTAATTTGTCTGCTGCTTTTTGCCAGCCCTCTCTCCTGGCTTTAACAGACTTTGAGGTGTTCCCTGTCGTTTTAATTAATGACTCAAATTCAGCATAACCTTCCATTAAAAGCTCGTGTTCTGCCGGGAGAAAAACTGTGGGCGTTCTTTGTTCATGCTGAACAGCCAATAGCAGCGTTGCTGATCAATGTTTCTACTATCGATACATTTCCCCTTTTAAACAAACTTATGAATGCGCGGTTATCTCAGCTAACTCAATCCAGCCATACTAATCATAAACAACAGGTGTGTTCGACGAATCCAATTAGCCGGATCATGATTAGCCGGATGAAATCATCTTGGATGTCTCATTTGATCTCGGATATTTTAAGCAACGTACGAAGAACGGGTCCCTGGAGTTTGAAGGATACTGTATCAAATAAATCAGCAACAGTAATCCTTGAGGCACTGGGTTGCAAGACCAAGCACAAAGGTATCCGCAACGTGCAGTGTCTTTCCTGGAAGTAAAAGCTGAAATGTAAGATCAAGCACACAGATGAAAATTACTTGCCTGTCAACAGAGAGATGCAATGAAAAGAGAATATGAACAGTATCCACTTTATTCAATGGTTATTGTGTGCATAATGAAGGACATTGACTTTGGTTACAATGCTCACAGCATACAGACATTTGGTATACACCTTTATGTTTTCCACACATGCATAGATAGCCCCCAGCGCCCCCTGTAAGTGGAATAAACAGTACATGCAATTCATTCCTATCCATTGTTTGACTTACATTTTATTCTTAATACTGATTCATTCCACATTTATTCATTCATGCACATTGTTAGTTTATCCTAGTTTATTATTGTGTATAATTGTCTCTAGTTTACTTTCTCACCTGCAAGTTCTTTATGACTGTCCATAACACAAATACAGGCCTTTCATTGAATTTTAAACTGCTGTATTCTTATTTTTTTATTGTTTAATCTGTATTTTTCTACCTCCTTTGTTAATTTTATTTCTTGGTATAAAAAGTGGTTTTTCCTCAAAAGTATTTTTATGTAAAGCCGGTTCGAGCCGGTTGTAGGGTCAAGCGCTTTAGGGTTCTCAGGACTTGATAAAGCACTATAAACGTACAGGCTGTAAAGAAAAGACAAAGGTCTTATTGTGAAAGTGCAATATACTTAACTTTGTTTCAATGCATTGTAGCCAACTAATCAGACTGTAAGGTGCCCACCGTGTCCATGAGAGACAGCATGGGGAAGAAACCGTCTGTGTGCCGGCCGTTTTCTTTCCACCTCTGCCATAGCGCCCTATGGCAGAGGTGGAAAGAGTTTCAAAATAATCAAGTGAAAGTACAGTTACTTTGATCCAATTTTACTAAAATACAAGTTACCAGAGTCAGCAACCAGTACCAGGCCATTGATTTGCATCTGACTTAGAATGCTCCTAGGAGGATGGGCCTCCATGTCCTTAAAAAAAGCAGCGCACCATCTAAAGGTTGCTGATGTGCGAGCCACCAGAACTGACAAAGACTCCTGGAGGGATGGAACTGAACAAAAGTCCTGTTGACTCTGATTTAAGCCTGTTTGCTGTTGCGATGACCCGGATAACTGATAATTTGCACAGGCATACTGGTGTAAAATGTTACTCAAGTTAAAGGAACAAGTACATCGTTCAAATTTTTATTTGAGTAAAACTTACTTGATTCGTTTTTTTTTTTTATATGAGCATAACACAGTACCTCTTATGCATTTCATAAAGGAAAAGAGATACTGGTGTCAAATTATTTTTAATTAAGTCAAATTATACTCAAGAACAAGTCAAAGTTTACCTTTTGTATACTACTTAAAAACTAAAAAGTAAACAATTTTACTTAATTACTGTAACACCAGTAAATATAACTAATTACTTTCCACCCCTGCCTGTGAGTCATGGAATTGCCCTTTTTACTGACAGTTACACAGTTGGTATTTTTAGTTTTGTTTTTATTCCTTTTAGACACAATTGCTTCAAATGTAGAGATGTTGAACTTGCAGCAAATAAAAAAATACATTTTTCATCACTTTTGCAAATACATAGAGTGCAAATATACAAAGCCACTTTGACAGATACACAAGTAGAAACACAGCCAAATTCTTGGGGTGTAATTTTAAACACATAAAAAAACTATTTGGTATGTTACTCTGCTTTTGAAGTTGTTTGGTGAATTTTCTGTGTTCTTTAATCAAGAGAAAAAAAAAACGGTTGTCTTTTTTAACTGTACTCAGTAGTGAACGAGATGTTTGTTTGAAAATAATTAGATTTAATTATATTATACAATTTCAAAATGGGCTGGTTTAGAATTGCCTGGAGATGTGGTTGGATTTTGTCATTGATGTATTGCTGTCTGCCATTTGCTGTGCACCATTTTGGGCCAGCTGAATGCAACCAACAGGTAGAATTAGACTTTAGCTGTCATGTTTATATTCACGTTGAAATCATTTTAGGTGAGTAATTATGTGCAGCATAGCAAGGATGTATTAACCTTATTAATGCTGAAAAAAGCTTAGTTAATTTAACTTTTTCACCACCGTTTTCTTCACTGTTGAGCATTTTAGTTGCACAAAAAACGTTCTGTATGTGTTCATGTTTAAAAAAGGCTGTATGCTGAACTAAAGGGCTGTACTGAAAATGTTTAGTACAAATCTATGTACCATTACACCCTTAATAAATGCAGTATAATGTTTTTAAGGACAGACAAAATCTGCTTATCTTGATCAATCAACAACTTTATAGTTTTCCTTCCTGCACTTAGGTGCTTCCAAAGTAAAGCTGAAGTCTCTTCATGGAAAACCTCAGAGCCCCAGATCTTCTTTCTTCACGCTGCAGCCCAACAGCGTGTTTCCAGCTTCAACGCACTCTGACACACATGGAGCTGAAGGAAGGAAGGTAGAAATGAAATCAGATCACTGGGAATATTGTCAGATGGCAGCCATTTTTAACTACAGTTATCAATGCACACTGGTTAAAACAACAGTTCCCTGCAGATTATGTTTGTTACCATTCTGAGCTTTGATCCAGGATGCAGCCTTCAGAGTCAGGAGCTCCCACTCCTCCTTTGCATCCATCTTAAAACCATGAAGCCAGATCAGAGCCAGAATGGAGGCCCACACTTCACTGTTGACCTAATGCACAGAGACAGACAAAACAGGATAAAAAAGGGAAAGATGTTATAATCAGGGATGTTTTACTGATTGCAGCTTGGTGGTTACTGAGTAAGGAGTAGGTTTCATATGTTTAGGTGATTAATTACAATTTCACTCTTTGATTACAGGCTTGACACTGAGACATGGTACTTAGTTCTGCCATCTTACAACAGTAAGGTCCTGGGTTCAAATCCTCCCCAGGGCTTTTCTTAGTGGAGTTTACATGTTCTCTGCAAGCATGTGTGGGTTCTCTCTGGGTACTTCAGCTTCCTCCCAGTGTGAGGATATGCAACTTAGGCTAATTTATCCGATGAACTGGTGACCAGGTTTAACCTGCCTCCTGCCAACTAACCACTGGAGATTGTCACAAACTCCTCACAACCATGAATGTTATTTTCTTAAATGAAAACCATTTATAATCAGTATTTATGTAAATATTATAAACTATTCAGTATTAAATGTTATTTTGGAGAGTGACCCACCGATGCTGGCTTTGCCTTTTCCACCTCCTCACTGGTCTTTCCCAGCGCTGCAGCCAGATGTGCATCAAGCAGCCAGCAGCCAAACGCCTTCTGCAGGGACACCAGCTGCAGCAGAGGGTCTTTGCGGGGTGGTGGGGATGCTGCCTCATGTGTAACCACAGGACCTGTGACATAAAAGGAAAAGTATAGACGTATTTGACTGCTGGTGTCTGACAATGAAACCAGCTTCTCTAAATCAGCAACATGGCTGCTGAAACAGCTCAACTTACTCTTTAAAGATTAAACAAAGTTAAATTGACCATTACAGAGGTTAAAGCTGGAGTAGGGAGTTCTGAGAAAACAGCCGACTTAGCCTAGAAATCTAAAATAAATAAAAAAAAAGGACACCTTACAAGTCCTTCCCCCTTTCTCTCGGCTGTGCTACAGTCTTCCATCCAGCTGTAATTTACTTGGAATTTCACTGTGAGTTGCTCCGAAACACTTTTAAAACAAACAAGGATAGTATGACTGTTTGCTGGTTGAAAGTTTAACTGCTGAAAAGTTTTAATCAGTCTGTTTAGCATTGTCTCTGTCAGACGCTGAAGCTCAGATTGAAGCTCCATCTGACCCAGTCACAGTTTAATTTAAAATATAGATTCTGCTGCAGGTTGGTAATATATCTAAGGTTCATGCATTGACATTGCTAATTCTTTGAACAAGAAATTGTGTCATTGCCTCCCTATCCTTCTACTCCCAACCCAGGTCTCCTCCAAATCTGAGCTCCACGCCTCCTCCCACATTGCTATACGGGCTAAATAAGACTTAACACAAACGTCTCATAATCCAAACATTTAGAGTTCCACACAGAAAACAAGCAAGAATTGACCTTGGCGAACAGATGAGTAAAGCTGATTTAATGCCAGAAAGTTAAAAAGGTAAAAAGCCTCTCTTTTTATAATTAGTTTTAGCTACGGGGGAATATTCTCATTAATCTACGAGATAGCAAAAAAGTTTAGAAATAAAACCAATTACATTAAAAAGTTGGGCTAAAAAATAGTAAGCTTGCATTACAGCACACATGCAGCGTTAAGGCTTAGAACTTATTCTACTCCTGCTGTCAACTGAAAAAGCCCCATGGATGAAAAGTGAAGCATCTTCAACTATGGAACTGAAGTTTTTTTTAACCTATTTTGGATCTAGTTTTAGCTGTAAATACCAGGTTAGAGAGAACTTGTTTCAAAACTTTAGGCATAAAAATGCAACTTTGTAAAATAGAAAAGATGAGAAAAAAATGTTGTTATTAAAATTTATAATAGCTGCTAGCTTGATTAAAATGATGCAGAAATTCAGAGAATTCTCAACAAAACACAGCAATCAGTTCTTGACCATCTAGTTTTGTGTTTTACTTACTCCTTGAAGCAGAAAAATTCCTACTTGTCACTAAAACAGAAAAAAGGAGAAAAAACAAAAACAAAGAGAGAAAATGTGTTATTAAAATGAATAATAGTTGTCAATTTGATTAAAATTATGTAAACCGCCTTTGGGAATAATACAGCACATAGCATGTTTTATGACACAAGTTAAATGGAGGCACACCTGTGGAGATAATTTAAAGCAGAACCTCAGATTAAACAGGGAACTTGTGTGGAAAATAATTATTTAACCCATCACACATGTTGTAAGTTTTCCCACTTACAAATAATGGAGAGCTCTGCAATTTTCATCATTGGTAAATTTTAACTTTGAGACAGAATCTAAAAATGTATAAAAAAATCACATTGTATGATATATAAATAATTTGTTAGCATTTTATTGCATGAAGTATTTGATCACTTAAAAACCAGCAAGAATTCTGGCTCTCACAGACTCTTCTATCCTGCACTTCTTTTCTGTAATGATTACTCCTGTTTGCACTCCTTCCCTTTATGAAATATGCCTGTTCAAACACTCAGACTCCAACCTCTCCACCACATGTAAAACCAAAGAGCCATCTAAGGACACCAGGATTAAAATTGTACACCTGCACATGGCTGGGATGGGCTACAGGATAACAGGCCAGCAGCCTGGGAAGAAGGCAACAACTGTTGGTAAAATTATTAGAAAGTGGAAGAAATTCAACATGATTCATTCTTCCTTGAACTGGGGCTCCATACAAGATATCCTCCCATGGTGTGTCAATGACCATGAGAAAGGTGAGGGATCAGACAGGAAGACCTGGTCAATGACTTAAAGAGAGCTGGGACCACAGTCTCAACAACAACTTTTGTTCAAAGACCCTTTCAGAGCACCCAAGGACACTGCATAGATTCAACAATATGTCAGCAACAAACCATGATTAAAAACACATTCAAAAGTTTGAAGGAACAAGTAACTACAGTGAGTAGGCACTGTAGTAGTGACTTGAAGTTAGAAAAGGCATCAGTACTGCAAATGTTCAAAAGGGAGAGAGTTCCAGAGTTGGGAGCAGAGCGGAAGAAAGCTCTGCTCACCATGGTGCTGACACGGGATAAAGGAACAGGAAGGTGAATGGAAGAGGAGGATCTAAGGTGCAGAAGGCAAGGAAAGGGAGAGGCAAAGGCAATTAATATTCCGTAGGATAGTGCCATTGAGGATGACACCCAAAATCTTGACCTGAGGTAAAGGGGAGATCATGGAGCCATCAACTGAGAGAGACAAACTGTCAACTCTGGATAATTCCTATGCACAAGGAGGACCTTAGTTTTGTCACTGTTTATTTTTAAGAAGTTAGTACTGAGCCAATATTTTATTTCGGAAAGGCAGGTGGTGAAGGAGGAGGGTGGGAGTATAGAATTTTGCTTACTAGATAAATAGAGCTGGGTATCATCCGCATACTGTAGCAATGAAAATAGATGTTAAATTTCTGGAAGATATTGCCAAAGGGAAGAAGGTTAATGCAGGAACACAAACCAGACTGTAATTGTTCATAAAGGTTATTATGAGTTAAATGGGAGTTAAGTTGTGAGGTGACTGTTTTTGTAGTATTTTGGAGATGATGTATGTAGATTAGTTGTTTTGATCTAAGCCAGGTTTCCTTAGCATCAGTGATAACACTGTTTTTAAAGCGAGCAGGAGCAGTTCCAGTGGCAGGTGATGAGTAAATTATGGCAGTTATGGGAGAGGAGAATAGCCTGAAGGCAAGATTTGACCATCGTTGTAGGGATTGGACCAAGGCAGCAAGTAGAGGATTTAGGTTTACAGATAATTTTGGAGATATCAGATATGCTTGGTAGTAGTAAAATTGTAAAATGGCTGACAGAGGGGTAGAATTTAAATAGTGAAAAGGTGGTGACATATTAGGAGACAGAACCTGGTGAATCATTTGGATCTTCTCATTAAAAAAAACAACTTCATTTAATTGCAGCAGTATGACCAGAACCAGGGTATAACTTTTAGTGTGTGTGGTAAAGTCCCAGGTGAGGGAAATATTAAGATTGTACATATATGTATTGAAATCCCCCACTAAAATGACATTAAGAGAGAGAGGAAAAGTGGGTGAGCAAATCAACTAAGTTTGTTTAAAAAGTCCTTGTGTGGCTTAGTGTATGGTAGATTACTTTCCACGTTACAGTGAATTATTATTATTAAGGTAACCAAATCTCCGTAACAAGTGGAGTCATGGACCGCGGAACCGGCAGGGCTACTACTTTTGATGATCAAACATGTAAAATAATATATATAAATAAAATTAAACTTTCAATAGCTATTTTTTCAAATGCACAGTAGTCTATGGCAGCAGCATCATTCTCCAATGAGAAAGCGATAAATCATCTCATCCAAAAATGTATTGGCTGATTGTGTAATGTGATGTAAACAAAAGTTTTCCCACACAATTGCAAGCCATCTCTGCGCTGCTCATGACCGCTACTTCGTTTGCTTCGTTAGCTTAGCCTGCGCACACATTCCAGAACCCAGCGGATCATTATAAGAGACAATACTTTGAAGTTCTGGATCTACTTGATGGTGAATTGGAGCGGCGTTTTGAACAGAGAGACTTGCATGTGGCAGCTGCACTGGAGCACATGATTGTGTCTGCAGCTGAAAGGGAGACGATCCCTTTCCCGTCTTCCATAGTGGGTCTCTACAAGAGCGATTTTGACACCGACACTCTCCGTGCACAGCTGGACATGTTGCCAGACGTGATTCAGACTTCTGGGATTGAGGGAGGCCCAACAATAGCCTCAGTAGCATCGGCAATGAATACCACTCCTGCGGTAAAAAATCTTCTGCCAGAGGTGCATAAGCTGTTAAAGTTATTCTACACCATCCCTGTGTCCACTGCAAGTGGTGAGAGGTGTTTCTCATCCCTCCGTCGTATCAAGACCTATCTGAGATCAACAATGACCCAGAAAAGACTAAATAGCTTGATGTGCGCCCACACACACAGGGATCTTTTGACCACAGTGGATGCTTGGAGGATAGCCAGGGACTTCATCCAGCATAATGACAGACGGAGACACTTTTTCGGGAATATTTAGAGCAGGGGTAAGTTTGACTTTTCATTTTAAAGTATTTTTATTCTGTATATATTGTGTTAGCTGTAATATAATGATTGTAAGTGGAAATAAATTCGGGGCGTGTGTGCTGTAACGTCAGAAAAAAAGTTAAATAAAAATTCTGTGCCGTTTTTAATTATAACATGGCAGACACATTTATCATGCTCATGGACCACAGCCTATGAGAAAGCAATACATTCTGGCGTCTAAAAATGGATTGGCTTGTCTTGTGTCATGTGACGCAAATCAGTTGCGTGATCAAGGGGATGCTGGTGTTTTATGTGTATGCGGGCGCGTGCGTATGTAGTGGTATTGAGTATTGCCTGATGGGCCCGACCAATTTGAAATGCGTTCCGCGGTCCATGAGTGGAGTTATTGAGCTGAGAGTAATTGTTGGGTGGTTGGCAGGTTTAAGTCAACCACAGAAAGTCAAACTTATGGTCCACAAGGAGATCTTGGATGAGATTACTCTTGACCCTTGTGCGGGGGATATTGAGAAGGCTGAGGTTGGCGTTGATGTCCTCGAGTTTGACTGGAGGCTTAGCCGACCCAGCTCGGCTGGCTAACATGCTTTCAGGAAGGGTTTTCTGTGAGGACAATGAGTGGTCGACCAGATGGATTTGGCAGCGTTGCAGTTTTTATAGTGAAAATTCCAGAAGGCTGCATGATGAATATATCTCCGGCAGAGGAGATACATCGGATGGAGATAAAGCATAGCTGGTAGAGGCTCAGTTGGGAAGCAGTGCCCCTGGAGGAGTTCAGCCACTAAGGGGGTCATTGACAGTCACCAGCACCCCTCGGGATGAAACGTGTTGGAAAATGTATGGTTACCATTAATTACACACTATGGCCCTGCTTAAGACAGCAGATGTCCTAGCCTGTATGAAGTTTGATCATGTTCATCTGAATAATCTGAAGGAAGCATGGGAAAAGACCCTGTGGTCAGATGAGCCACAGATGAGGGGATGAGGGGAGGAAAACATCATGACTTAGACATAGACTTAGACAACTTTATTGTTGTAGTGCCATCACACCATGGCTAAATTGTGTTAACATGTCTGATGGGGAAGGAATCAAAATGCATTTTAGGCAAAGAACTTCCTCACAGCCACAAAGGAGAATTCAGCCTGGGGCGGTCTCTCTCTTGGCAGGGGTTCCCTGCTGCAGTAAAACCAATCCACTCCCCCCACAGACAAAAGGTCAGAGCACTCCTGACCAGCACACACTTCTCAGAGCCTCTCTCTCAGACCACCTCTCTCTGGAACAGACCAGGACAACGCTACTTCGTCCTCACCTTCTTCCTGATCACGAAGGAAGAGGCTTGAACAACCATTAGCCTTGGCCAGGCCTGACCGACGCACAAGCCAGCACCTGGGAGAACTCTCTTCGCCTGAGGAACACAACCGTGCAACTTAGAGCTTACGGGCCGAACTCTTAAGTGGGCAGAGACCCGCTTTCCCCGATTGCCAGCAGTTCGGCTGCACTTTCAGCGAGTTTCTGTCTGAGTTTAAAATGGTCTTTGCAGCAGAAGTCGTTGAAGTTCAGGATTCTTGGCGACTTTTAGCTCTCCGGCAGCGGGGTAGACGTGTTGCAGATTTCGCCGTTGAGTTTCGCACGGTGGCTGCTGCGGCAGGTTGGGAGCAGCGCGCTTTAAAGACCGTGTTTTTCCAGGCGCTAGATGAGTCCCTTAAGGACGAACTAGCGCGTATGGAGGAACCCACTACACTGAACGAGTTCATCTCCCTAGCTATCTGGTTAGATAACCATCTCCGGGTCCGCTCCAAGAACCGACCCGATAGACCACTCGTCAGTCGACCGCCTCCCCTCGAGTGAAACCTCCCCAATCCTGCTGATTCTCCACTCCCGGCTCCGGAACCAATGCAGCTGGGCCGGGTTCGGCTCACTCCTGAAGAGAGGCAGCAGCGAAAGAGTTCAAGGTTGTGTTTATATTGTGCCTCTGCCGCTCATTTTATTAAAGATTGCCCTGAGCGGCCAAAAGATCAGGTCCGTCGGCTGTAGCGGAGGAACCGACGGACCAATCTAAGTTGTCACTTTCTTCTCTCCAGCGACTTTGTATAAGGCCTGCGATTGTCTCCGCCCAAGACACATTTTCGTTATCTGCCCTGGTGGATTCGGGGTGCCACTTTAATTTAATTGAGCCCTCCAGGCAGGCACTGTTCCCCTTAGTTCACCCCTCCAAGTCTCAGTGTTAGATGGTGGGGTTCTACCCAGAATAACCCATAAAACCAAGCCTTTAGAGTTGGTTGTTTCAGGTAATCATAGAGAGCGGCTAACCTTTTTTGTTTTTCCCGTTAAGCTCGCGCCTTTAGTTTTGGTTTTCCCTGGCTACAGCAGCATTACCCGCACTCAAACTGGGCGGATCGGCGAGTTTAGACCTGGTCGTCTAATTGTCACGCTGTTTGTTTACAGTCTGCGATGCCCTCCTGTCAGACTCAGAGAAGTGTGAGTTTTACAGACCCTCCGTGTCCTTCCTCGGCCTCATCCTGGAGGGAGGACGGGTTCGATCTGACCCAGAGAAGATCAAGGTGGTCCATGACTGGGCGGTACCCGAGACTCGAAAGGAGCTACAGTGTTTATTAGGGTTTGCCAACTTCTATCGACGGTTCATCCGGGGGTACAGTCAGATCGCCGCCTCCCTTCACGCCCTCACTTCTGTCAAGATGCCTTTCACTTGGAACCCTCAAGCTGACTGAGCCGACCTCAAGAAGAGGTTCTCCCAAGCACCCATCCTTATCCATCCTGACCCAAAGAAACAGTTCGTTGTTGAGATCAACGCCTCGGACACAGGGGTTGGTGCGGTTTTCTCCCAGAGCTCTAATCAGGACCAGAAGCTACACCCCTGTGCCTTTTTCTCTCGGCGCTTATACCCGGCTGAACGAAATTATGATGTTGGAGACTGAGAGTTGCTTGCCATCAAGGTCGCCTTGGAGGAGTGGCGTCATTGGCTTGAGGGGTCCGAGCAGCCCGTCTTCATCTGGACCGACCATAAAAACCTGGCCTACATCCAAACAGCAAAGAGGTTAAACCCCAGACAAGCCCGCTGGTCCCTTTTCTTTTCCCGGTTTAATTTGTCCATCTCCTACCGCCCCGGTTCTAAGAACCAGATGCCCGACGCCCTGTCCCGCCTCTACTCACCCCCCGACTCTGAGAAGGAACCAGCAACAATCTTCCCACCGTTGTGTGTTTTTGGAGCCGTCCAGTGGGAAATCCAACACGTTATCTCTCAGGCCCAGCACACTGACTCAGACCCTGGTACTGGACCCCCCAACCGGATTTATGTGCCCAGCTCCGCCCGGTCCCGTGTCCTGCAGTGGGCTCATTCTGAAAAGTTCTCTGCACACCCTGGCATTCATTGTACCCGCACGTTTTTGTCCCGTCGGTTCTGGTGGCCCACCATGTCCCAAGATGTCAAAGACTTTGTTCTCTCGTGTCCCGTGTGCGCTCAAAATAAGCCGACCAACTGACCTCCTGCGGGCCTCCTACATGCCCCTGGTCCCACGTCGCCCTGGATTTCGTCACTGGACTCCCCTCTTCTCAAGGCATGACAGTCATCCTCACAGTCGTCTACCGTTTTTCTAAAGCCTGCCACCTCATCCCCCTCAGAAAGCTTCCCTCGGCTCTCGAAACGGCCCATCTGGTCAAACATGTATTCTGCTTACACGGAATCCTGCAGGAGATTCTGTCTGAGCGTGGTCCCCAGTTTATATCGCGGGTGTGGAAGGAGTTTGCCGTGGCCCTTGGGGCCCGGTATACTCTGACCTCTGGTTACCACCCGCAGACCAACAGTCAGACAGAACATTTGAACCAGGAGCTGGAGACCGCCCTCCGTTGCCTCACCTCTCAGAACCCCACAGACTGGAACAAGTATCTCCCCTGGATAGAATACGCACACAATAGCCACGTCTTCACTGCAACCGGTTTGTCCCCCATCGAGATTTCCTGGGTTATCAGCCACCACTACTCCCCGAAGATTATAGACAGATCGCCGTCCCCTCAGTTAAGGATCACATCAACCGCTGCAGACACTATTGGACCCAGACCATTCAGGCCCTCAAGAACACAGTTGAACTAAACCGCCGATTTGCTGACCGTAGGCGGGTCCCAGCCCCCAGTTACCAACCCGGTCAGCAAGTCTGGCTCTCCACCCAAGACCTCCCTTCACGAGCAGCCTCCGAAAATTGTCCCCACGTTTCACCGGCCCCTATGAGATCACCTCCATAGTCAGCCCCTTGACTGTCCGTCTCCGCCTCCCATCTCACTCCCGAGTCCACCCCACATTCCACGTCTCACAGATTAACCCTGTCAACTCTAGTCCCTTGTGCCCTCCGGCCGAACCCCCTACACCCTCCCAGGACCACCATGGATGCCAGATCCAACGGATCGTGGCCTCCCGTTGGCGAGGTAAGGGGTTCCAGTATCTCGTCGACTGGGTTGGCCGCGGCCCTGAGGATCGATCCTGGATCCCTGGCTCCTCCATCCTGGATCGGTCCTTCATAGACTCCTTCCTCTCCTCCCGTCCCTCCACGTCCTTCTCGTGGTCGCCAGGTGCTGTTTGTTCAGCAGCACCGGAGCTGCACTATAAGAACTGTGCTTGAACAGCAGGAGGGTGCCAGAGTGTTACCGTTGTAGTATGCCTACTAGCCCCGACCTCTCGCCGGTAAGCCTAGCTCCCGTGCTAACTATCCCCCTTTGTGTTTCCCAGGTACCTCCTTGTATTCCTACATCCTCCCTCGTGCTCTGCTGTCTCCCTCGAGGCGACTCCTCCTGTGTTCCCTTGGTTCCTCTCGAATCGACCCCTGCTCCCTGGACGTAAGGCTTCTTCCGACGTTTCCCTGGTTCCTCCCGCTGTTCTGGATCCCTGGATTCCCCGGTGCTGCTCGGACCCCCTCGCTCCGCTCTCCAGCTGCCCGGACACCTGCTGCCAACACCTAAGCTGAGTCCACACTGCCTACCTCCCCGGTCGGTTAGGCAGTATTGCACCTCGTGGTAAGCTTACATCCCTTAGTTATTTACTTAGTTACTTTCCAAGAATTAATCATTTCCCTTACCTTCCAGATTGATCCGGTTCCCTGGTCCTGGGTTCCCGTTCGAGCCGTCTCCTGCTCTCGCAGATTAGCTCTGCAGCCTTGTATACTTCTGAGTCAAATAAACCTTTAAATTTTACCTGTTGTCATCGAGTGTATTCTGCATGTGGGCCCGACATCTTAAGGCAAACATGACACTGAAGACGAAATGTTTGTCAAGTATTAAATACGAAGCTCTACATCTGCTGCTCCTTTACAGTTCCAGACTAACCGTGTTGCAACAGGAAAACGTTGGTGACAGCGGTCCTTTGGCAGTAGAAGAGCAGTGGTGATGTTTCAAGTTTTTATTAATCTAAAGGGTAATTAGTCAATTATGCCTGAGCTGTGAAACATGAGTTTTGGACTCTGTCCACTATTAGCACTATTAACCCAGCAGTTCTACCCTGCAATAATGGCCCCTGTGCTTCTATACTGGGTTTTACAGTCGTACAGCAATAATTAGAAATGCCTTTCTTATTTCCAATCATTAAAAAAAACTTCCTCTTCCTTGAATTAAGATAATTTTTTATGTAAATCTGCCAGGGGAATAAACAAAATTTGAGGCACAGCTGTATAAAGTTCCTCCACAGAACACGGCCTGTGTAAACATTTAGTCAAATTTCTGCCAACTAATTTCGTACCAAAAATATAATATATTATAAAAGAAGGTCAGAGTTGGGAAACTGGGTTTAAACTGGAAAATGTTTACTGACTGAAAAAAAAGAAAAAAATCAAATCACTCACTTCCATAGAAAGGTGTTGGGATATTCCTCCGCACCAGAGGTCCTTGAACTGCTTTGCCGACGTCTTTGTTGACAGCAATTAAGGCAGTGAAAGAACTGCTCACTCCTGATTGGACACTGAGCTCCACCACCTTCTTCTTCTTCACTTCTTCATCCTGCTGTCCACTGTGTGTCCTCTGCTCTGACTCCAGGGAGCGAATCACAGTGCGAGCAGCCAACATGTGGACTGTTAATCTGAACACAGAAGAAAGAGAGAGCTGAAGGTGGAGCTTAAATATTTTTATGAACACAAACTCTCTCTCTGTTCTCAGTTTTTTAACCTTTTCCTCAAAATAATTCTCCTATATTTTATATCATATTTCCAGTGGTGGAAGAGACTATTTTTTAAATCATTCAGAAGAAAAGTCAAACTCATTTATCTAAGTTTTTCAATAGTTTAATGAGCAACTTTCAAAGCAGCAGATGAAGGATAATATTCCCAAGTTTGTGATTGTTAAAGCCATTTTATTGTTGTTAGTGCTGTGCGGTGACAAGTTGTCACAGCACTAACACAAGAGGAAGTAGAAACAACCTGTCACCGTCTCCTCAGCTATTTAATGTTGTCATGCTCAGGCCTGTTGAGATGGGACTGAGGAAAACAGTTTGTTGACTGTGTAAATGTAGATTGCAGCCCAGATGCTGGCAATTTTTTCTTTATTTTTTAATTTAACCTTTATACAGGTATTCTCATTGATATCAAAAATCTCCTTTTGAAGAGAAACCCGTTTGATAAATCAAAACAAGTAAAACTTTACCCAGTAACAATTAGGGGTATCACAATACCATTTTTTTCCAGACCAAGTACGAGTACTTCAAGTACAGATACAATAAATTGGTATTTATAGATCACACATAACTTACAATGATCACTAAAACAACTGATCATCAAGGGTGATGAATTTGGGAAGAGCTTAATTTATCCTCACTGGACATGGATTATCTGTTGCCATTGTTTCACCTTTCTTGAGCACTCGGTTGTACTGCAACTCTTTAAATTTGGTGTTGTGTTTAGTCATGAAATAATTCAGAGGAATCAAAATGGATAGTTTCAGGTATTAGCTGACCACAAATACTCGTTAAGATGATTATAAACTAGTTTTTAAAAAACTTTGGCTAAAATACAAACTCTGGAATGATTTACCACTGTATATCAGGCAGACTTCCTCTTTGACCATTTTGAAATCTCTTTTAAATAATCTTTTTACCTTTTAATATGTTGGTGTTTGTTGACTTTATACCAGCTTTTTATTATTTTTTATATTGTTTTTATCAATATTACTGAATTTAATGCTATTTATATTTGTGTTTGTTGTACAGCACTGTGGTCTCTGTGTGTTTAAATTGCTTTATAAATAAAGTTGGATTGGACAAAGTTTTGAAATGGGACAATAAATGTATTGCACACCAGGATCACCTCCTTTTCACAAGGTGAGAACAAAAGCAGACTTCCACATATCTGGAATTAAATTAGTTTGCAAAGATTAAAACTACAAGACTGGCTCGGCTATATATGCAGCTAAATGTAAAAATAAAAAATAAATAACGAAAAAGGTTGTCAGGTCCTGCAGATTTATGAGGACTGAGACCCTTCAGTGCTTTTGAAACTTCACTTATATACACATTTGAAAGAGAGGTGTTTCTGTTAAGCAGGGGGAAGGGGATTCATGGAGGGAGTGAGATGTTGACCATCAGAGACGCCATAAAATAAGGATCCAGGATCAAGCATCTCTGACTTACCTGATGATACCACAGTGGAGTTCACAATTAATGAATGGGGAAAATCTGAGCAGCAATGGTTGCCTGAGGGGATCTTCAGTTTGCCAAAATTTCTTTGGGTTAAACATTTCGTAGTCTGGGACAAAATAATAATCCTGCTTTGCTTTATTTATGGCAGCAGAACATTTGTTGTATAACAAGACCCTCCGCAGAGTTAGAGCAGCATATTTTTCATCATTAATTGAAGAGAATAAAAATAATCCTAGATTTCTCTTTAGTACAGTTGCCAAACTTACCCAGAGCCACAGCTCTGTTGATCCATCCATTCCCTTAGCTCTTAGTAGTAATGATTTTATGAGATTCTTCATAAATAAAATTGATGCCATTAAAAATAAAATAATTGGCATCCTCCCAAACATGATTACCTTGTCCTCAGTAAGTGAGGCAGCATTGGAGGAATCTTTAGAATCTGCGCAGTGTTTGAACTGTTTAGAAGCAGTAGAGCTTTCTGAGCTATCTAAAATTTTAGCTTCATCTAAACCTTCTACCTGTATGTTAGACCCAATCCCAACCAAGTTGTTTAAGGACATATTCCCTTTGATCAGTGGCACTATTTTAGACATGATTAATCTATCCTTAGTAAATGGATATGTACCACAGGTTTTGAAAGTAGCTGTTATTAAACCTTTACTTAAGAAACCTTCTCTTGATCAAGATGAGTTAGTAAATTACAGACCTATATCTAATCTTCTTTTCTTATCTAAAATTTTTGAGAAAGTAGTTGCTAATCAACTTTGTGAACATTTACAAAGTAATGACCTACTTGAGGAGTTTCAGTCAGGCTTCAGAGCTCATCATAGCACTGAAACAGCTCTGGTGAAGGTCACTAATGATATTCTCATGGCCTCAGATAATGGACTTGTGTCTATACTTGTCCTGTTAGATCTCAGTGCTGCGTTTGATACAGTTGATCACAATATTCTCCTACAAAGACTTGAACATACTGTAGGGATTAAGGGGAAAGCATTAGGCTGGTTTAAATCTTATCTGTCAGACAGATTCCAATTTGTTCATGTTAATAATAAATCTTCCTCAAACTCTAGGGTCACCTGTGGAGTACCACAGGGTTCAGTCCTTGGACCAATTCTCTTTACTATATATATGCTTCCGATAGGCAAAATTATCAGACAGCATGGGATTAATTTCCACTGTTATGCTGATGATACTCAGCTATATTTATCCATAAATCCTGATGAATCCAATCAATTACTTCGACTGCAGTCATGTCTTGATGACATCAAAAGCTGGATGACTTTAAATTTCCTGCATCTAAATTCTGACAAGACCGAAGTTTTAATCTTTGGGCCAGAGTCCTCAAAAAATAAACTTCTTAACCAATCACTTAATCTGGGTGGCATTAACCTGGCCTCTGGTAATAAAGTAAAAAATCTTGGTGTTATTTTTGACCAAGACATGTCATTTAAATCCCATATTAAACAGGTTTCCAGAGTTTCCTTTTTTCACCTCCGGAATATCGCCAAAATTAGAAACATTCTGTCCAGGAGTGATGCTGAAAAACTGGTCCATGCATTTGTTACTTCAAGGCTGGACTATTGTAATTCTTTACTATCAGGAATTCCACAAAATGCAGTTCAAAGCCTTCAGCTGATCCAAAATGCTGCAGCAAGAGTTCTGATGAAAATCAACAAGAGGGATCATATTTCTCCAATTTTAGCTTCCCTTCATTGGCTTCCTGTTAAATCAAGAATAGAATTTAAAATTCTTCTTCTAACGTATAAAGCCCTTAATAATCAAGCTCCATCATATATCAGAGCTCTGATTACCCCGTATGTTCCTAACAGAGCACTTCGCTCTCAGACCGCAGGTCTGCTGGTGGTTCCTAGAGTCTCTAAAAGTAGAATGGGAGGCAGATCCTTTAGCTATCAGGCTCCTCTCCTGTGGAACCAACTCCCAGTTTTGGTCCGTGAGGCAGACACCCTGTCTACTTTTAAGACTAGGCTTAAAACTTTTCTTTTTGACAAAAATTATAACTAGTGACTCATGTTACTCTCAGCTACCTTTATAGTTTTACTGCTATAGGCTTAGGTTACTGGAGTATATCAGGATCTAATTTTCTCACTATATTGAGTTCTACTGTTCTTCAATTATGCATTATGTGTTGTCATTTCTGCTTTAACTTTCTGTTCTCTCTCTTTTCTCTTCATAGTAGGTACACCTGGTCTGGCGTTCTGTTAACTGTGACATCATCCAGAGAAGACGGCTCACCCGCTACTACCATCTAATGTAGAACAGATTACTAGATCAATGTGTGCTTCTGTGCTTTTTTGTTTCTCTTGTTGTCTCTCTGTTCTGTCTTCTGTAACCCCAGTCGGTCGAGGCAGATGACCGTTCATACTGAGCCCGGTTCTGCCGGAGGTTTTTTTTTCCCGTTAATGGGTGGTTTTTCTTCCCACTGTCGCTTCATGCTTGCTCAGTATGAGGGATTGCAGCAAAGCCATGTACAATGCAGATGACTCTTCCTGTGGCTCTACGGTTCCCCAGGAGTGAATGCTGCTTGTCGGGACTTTGATGCAATCAACTGGTTTCCTTATATAGGACATTTTTGACCAATCTGTATAATCTGACCCAATCTGTATAATATGATTGAACTTGACTTTGTAAAGTGCCTTGAGATGACATGTTTCATGATTTGGCGCTATATAAATAAAATTGAATTGAATTGAATTGAATTGTTTTGTAATTGACAGAAATGTGGCCGAGCAGATTCAATAGGTTCTTTTCTTGCGTTTCATCTGTTGCGAGGACAGCTTCTCCTACCTTTCTACTAATACTGCATTCTTGAAATTAAGCTCCTGGGACTTCATCCTCCAAAATTATTGGTATTGCAGCTGTTGCCATTCTAGCTTGTGCTTTGAGAAATGACCCATTAAGGTTTACACCAAACATTCAAGGGACCGATTTCTCTATCTTCAAACTTGAATTATTTGTTTTTAGCATTTTGTCATTCACGGCCGAAGTGGGCTTATATTGGTGGTCAGAGCTGCCCGACGCAATGAGCTATGGTCAACTATAACACAAGGTGGAAGAATCAGGGACGTCGTTACTTTCCAATTGTTTACTTCTAGCCACGGAAGAAGAAGCCTTCTCGGAGTATGAAAAAGTACCACACCAAGTATGAACCTGAACCTACAGCTGGATCTCTGAAAGAACCTGCTGCTTCGGCTCGGGACCAATCGACAGCTCTAATGACATCTTGTATTTGGAAGCTTCCTCTTCAAAGTGGTCACTGAACAGGCAGTTATTCAGGCTTGGATTGTAATTTTCATGTCAGTGCTTATCTAAGTGTTTTGAAGTATTTTGTAAATTGAGGAAAGTAAAAAATTAAACTCCAGTTGTTTTTCCAGCCCGGTTCAAACAGGTAATAGCAACAAACTGGACCATGATGAACCTATGTTCTACAGCTTGTTGCAGTAGAATGGACGTATGCCATTTGTCCCTGATGGTTCAGGTAACGTCACACAGTCGAATGGTCATGGAAAATGCAGAAGGCATCAGAAGTGGGGGTTTTTATGTTGTAATTAAAATCCGGTTTGTATAATTCTTTTTTTATTTTCAACTTTTAAAATATGTTTAGTGCTTCTAGTTTTATGTGATGTTAGCTTCAAAACACTTCATTTCTGCTTCAGACAAACATTGAACTAATGAAGCAAAGGTATCATCGGTAGCAGAGGAAGGTTTGTAACAAACAGCAACAGTTAAAACAGACAATTTAACCTTTAAAGCTAAAAATTCAAACAGACAAACAAAGAAAAGATCTGAGCTGGAATGCACGATATCACAAAAACAAGCAATACCACCTTCCTTTCTTGGGCAGTACTTGCAATAAGAAGTTCCTGGGTTTTAATCCTGGCCTGGGGTTATGCATGGAGTTTGCATCTTCTCCCAGTACATGTGTGGGTTTATCCTGGTACTTTGGCTTCATCCCATAGTTCAATAATAATGATAATAATAATAATAAACATCTATATTTTGCCCTTAGGTATGAATGTGTGTGTGTGTGTGTGTGTGTGTGTGTGTGTGTGTGTGTGTGTGTGTGTGTGTGTGTGTGTGTGTGTGTTGCCCTGTGTTGGACTAGCAACTTTTCCTGGGTGTGCCCTACCATGACTATTAACAATGGATGGGGTTCATGTTTCAAAAAAACTAAAATGATTTGGCCTCAGAATCTGTGAAGTACTACTTGTGGGAACACAATCTCATTTAAACAAGTATGACATAAAGGAACATAATATTTACCTGACTCCGCCAGATAGATTTGCTCCGCATATCCATCTGGAAACCTTCCGTTGAAGTAACTTTGGGAAGGGGCGAAAATACTGGTTAGCTGATTGGCCTATGTTGGTGATAGACGGGCCAAATGAACCAATCAGATTCGTCCTCGCTCTGTTACGAGCGACGACGAAAACACAACCACAAGCCAAGCTACTCTTGCTGCTGCAGGTAAAGGCTCGTTAGCTCAGCAGAGAAATACTCTGTAATTCCGATAAAACTTGCTCGATAGCCACGCTAACGCTAGTTTCATCGGCTGAAACCGCCATGTTCTTTAGACTGAACTGACGCGCTTCCCGTTGCGTCACACCTCAACCCGCCTCAAAGCCAACGCTGATTGGACGTTCGTTTGGTGAACGGCTCCAAATTTTCTTTAACGGAGAGTAGCCAGACTGATCTGAGAGTGAAACCTTGAAAGCTCGCGAGATCAGGATGGTCTCACGAGGCTAACATAATATAATCACTAAAACCAGGATGTAAGCTGTTTTACCCAGTGTCCTCTGCAGGTTTGAGATTGAAGTGTAGCTGGTTCTGAGAGGGATGACCTGCCAGGCTGTACTTCACCGTCACACAGCCATCTGTTGCCTCTGAAGTCTGATAAATAAAAAAAAGAAAAGAAAAACAGTAGAAAAATTAAAATACAAATATTTTGAGATTCCTAATATACAGAAACTGAGATGGTGGTGACCCTACCTGTCCAGTGAGTTGAGCATAAATCAGTGACCTCTGACCCTGAAAGATAGCTGTAATGGGTGGAGACAGAATGGTGGAGGACACTCCCTTTGGTAAATCCCAAGAGACAGAAATGTCCTCCACAGCTGGCTGCAGAGCAAACCTCAGAGACTGCATCACCTGTGGTCCAAACAATAGATGTGAAATTTTTATTTTTATTCTAGTCACAGTCTAATGTGGTGGTGATTTTTTAGCCAAACATTGTTCTTACTTTTGGTTGCATCCTGTCAGTCCCAGTGATGAACTGAGCGTGTCCTCCTCCCTCTTTGGCCATCCCGTTGATGAGAGCAGAGCTGGCACCTGCTCCAATCCCAAAAGAGAAACACCTACGATACAAGAGTTTGATTTCAAGCTCCCAATAACATCAGAACATGACCCAGACTGGGAACCTGAGTGTTAAAGGTTTCACCTGTGGGTGGCCGCATTCATCTTAACAAGATCAATAACTTCTTTGGTGTTTCCCACTTCTCCATCAGTGAAGATAAACAGCTGAGGGAGGAGAAACCAGATAAAGTTAGACAATGTCAGATTCAAACAGGAGCTCAAAGTCTTCAGGAAAATATCTCAGAGGTTTTAGTAACACTGGTGGTGTTAACATGGGTCAAGAGCAACCACAGCTATACAAATATGAGTTTTGAAGAAAACGGGTTTGTCTAGGATTTCTTGGAAGGGTGGAGCAATAGGAAGTTTACTGTATTGTGCTGAAAACCCAGAGTGTTTACATTTGCTTGATGCGCTAAAACTGATTAATGGCTAGTGTAACCAAGAGTGTTGGTGCAACACCAGTGTGTTTAGAACTTACCTGTCGAAACTGTTTAGGAATGCAGGGCTGGGCGTAAATGTGTTTGAGAGGCAGAAGAATCTCTGTTCCTCCAAGATTAGCCTCCATCTTTTCAACCTCCTTCAGAGCCTCCTCCATGGTCTTCTCACTGTACTCTACACTCGTACTGACAGAAGAAAATTAGGGAATATCTCAACTAAAATGAAGAGAATATTAAAAGCCACAAAACATGTAGAAAATATCTTAAATATAATATCTTAAAATTATTTCTAAATTATTTATTTTACTTTATTTTACTCTGGTGTAGACATTGTTATAAAAAGGAAAACACTTTTATTCAAGGGATGTTGAGGGTTATGGGTTAGACTTCACTCACGGAAAGATGTGTTCAAACCGTGATCCAAAGCTGTAGATGTTGAAGTAGCAGCCCATTGGTAGGCTCTTCATCAGCAGCAGCAGAGTGTCCTAAATAAAGACACAGGAAGTAAAGAACTCACTCAGAAAGAGAAGAATGCTTGAAACTGTTGTCAGGTTTGCATTAAATGGTTATTTATGTGAAAGTCTATGGTCACAATGCACCTTACAAGTGTTGCCATCTCTGACAAACACATGTTAAGATGTGTAATCTAAATCATAAACAATTTTATTGAGCCCGCTCTTCAAAGACAAGAATACATTATATTCCAGAAAAGCAGGTGTGTGTTGATCTTCATGAATCAGAAGTGGCTAAAGAAAATACCTATTCACCTAAACTTTTCTAAATCTACTGTTTCAATCATAATTATAAATAATTACACGTTTTCAACAACTGTGGCAAAGAAAGCTGAAGACGCAATTTTATCTTGTCACCACTATTGATAAACTAGAGTTGCTTTAACATGGCTAAGTCCACACCTGTCCTGACAAGCTGTTAGTTGGAAAACTAATCTTGGTTTCATTAGAGTAAAGATCTTAAAGCAGTTATCTCCTTCAGGTAAGATATTCAATGGTCCAAAAACTCTCAACAAAAACCCTTTTTAAACAACCTTAACCATCTCTTTAACACTTAAATACATACCCTTGCACTGCTAATGCGAGTGTAATTCATACTTCCTGATCGATCCATCAAGAACACAAACTCTCCACGGGAGGCGAGTGAGGATATCACATCTTGGGGGAACTCGGGGTACAGGCTCACCATCACCACTGGATCACCCATCAGAGAACCTGGAACATGTTGAAGATGGTAAATAGAAAACAAACCTGTAATTTACTGATATATTCTGACATCTACTGATGATTAATATCTTAACTAATCTGTTCTCACCAGGTTTGGCAGAGGCCTGTCCTGCCTCCACCACAGCAGTGGGCTGGTGGGCATCTTTGTAATAAATCAACAGTTCAACGTCTCTGTCAAACTTGTGTCCTGCAGCCAACTTAACCTACAAATCAAAAACAAAAATAATAGAAAGCTATTACTCTTGTTTATACCACACACCCAATAGTACCATCAGCTCTCTACCCACCGTGGCCTGAGTTTGATCAGCGTTGAGGTACTCAAGAGGCTCCAGGGAACAGTTGGACTCTACTTTAGTGATTGGACGAGGAGAGGACACTCGGGCAGAGAAGGACAGACTGTAGGGCACCAGAGAGGCTGGAACTGAGGTCATATGGACCCTAAAACATTCATTACCTAGAAACAACATGAGAGACAACTGGGAGTCATCTGGCTTTCTTGGTTAAAATTTATATGACTCTATACATCTACCTGCCTCGGCTTTGTTACATTGTGTCCTGCAAATATTCCACCTTTGCAAAATCTGCTAAGACCTAGGGGTGGGCGATATGAAGAAAATCTAATATCACGATATCTTTAGGCTATATGACGATACACGATATATATCACGATATGTTCAAATAACCTTGTAAAACAAATGTTTTTAGCCACATAGTGCCTAAAGTTGCATTGGTATATCTCAAATTAACGTGTCAAATTTTTTTGTTTGAAAAATTGATTGCAAAATAAAAATGAATTTAAAATGTTATATTTTAGCCATTTTTTAACCACAGCTGCACATAGATAACCTGATTTCCACCTGCTGCATGTCGCTCCGCCTAGCTTCACTAAGCTAGGCGGAGCGACATACAGCTGGCGGAAGTCAGGTTAGCACATAGAAGCTTTTCACAAATTACAATATTGTCACATTAGAGCTCTTTCGTGGTCAACACTGGACCTTAAAACACAGAACATCCCAGCGGCCAATGAACACCAAGGAAAAATGTGACAATCCCAAAAACAAAAGCTTGTATTGTGACTTTAAATTTAACTGACCAGTCACAGCTACATATTCAGAGCATCTCAAAAATATTTCCATTGCTCTTTAGGTGCTTGGAAATTTTAAACAAACGTTTTTTTCTGTCATATGGGATTTAGGAAAAGAAGACACCAGTTTCTACTGTTTTACGGCTGATTTAATTAAAGTTTCCTTCGGTGTGTGTGTGTGTGTGTGTGTGTGGGGGGGGGGGGGGGGGGGGGGGTCGACACGCAGAGTTTACAAGAGTCTTCATTTTGCACTGAGGACTTTTTAGGTGGAACAAATTTGTGCTACTGCTACCTTTTGTGGCAATGGTGTTATGGCATGTTTTGCACATTTCCGCATTTTGTTCGACCTCTTTCTAGTGAAATCCAAACCACTGCCTGAAACGCCCGCTGTCAGTCCGTGTACTAATTGCCTGAAGGTACACGGACCCATGTGTTACGTAATACCACTGAGCATTGCGTGTTGGGGAAACTCCAACTACATTATGGCCCCAAACTTGGCTAAAAAAAAGGAAATTCCCACAAACACGCCCCAACGGTGTTGTTAAGGGGGAACATTCTGTAAACACAGTTAGAATTTACTGCATGACTGGAAACAATCCATCATTATTCCTGAAATAAAGTGACAGGAACTCATGATGTAAAATTTTCTACTGGAGTGATAGACTTGGCGCTGTCTTTTATAGCAGCAGCTGCAGGCTTTTCTCTTTGTTCACCTCAAAAGCAACTGTCTGAAGGTTGGACATTTTCTATATTTTCCTAAATATCAATTTATTTATTTTTTTGGACTGTTCTCTTACCCCGAGGATGGTACCGAGGGTTGAGCACAGTAGGCAGACAGAACCTCAGTCCGTCATCAGCCTGTACAGCCAGCTCAGTGACGTACTCCAGCCTGATGGAGGCGCTCTCTCCTGGAGGCAGGCTGCCCACACTCAGAGAGAAGATATCTGGACTCTGGTCACTCTCCTTCAACAGGAAGGCCTGCTGACCGGAGCTCAGAGCATCGTCATACTCCTCCAGAGCCTGCAGTCCACATGAAACATGTCAGCAATGTCCACTTTACTGTTTCACCTCCTTCACAGAGAGGACGTCTCTGTGTCCAGCTCACCTGCTGTTTCTCCTTCACCTCAGCTACAATGTGTGTCTGTCCAATCTGAGCACTGAAATGACACACAGCAGCATCTCCAGGCAGAGGGAAGACAAAAACAGCCTCTAGTAGTTTGTCCTCCATGTTCTCGTAGTTCAGAGTGGAGACCACTGTAGCCACATGGTCCTTCACCTCCAGCTGAACTTCATTGCTCTTCAGAGGAACTGAAGCCACAAAATTAATCAGACAAGGAACCCAAACAAAAACTTTATAAATATCTTCTTAAACTGTTTAACAGCTCCTTCTGTGCTGAAATATGTTTACGACACACCAAATGGTACCAGAGTTCACCAAAGTGACAGCTACAACAATGCTGAGAGGAAACCAATCAATCAGGTTCTAACAGCTGAGTACCTGATTCCTTCCTGTTATTGAGCAGACCGCAGTTCACCATCATACCTGTGAAACAAGGGAGAGGCGTGGAGAGTATGGCAAGCCGTTTTAACATAAATTCGGTTTCGTCTGACTATCCGTAATTACATTACAGATATCTTAAAATGCATTTTGACTAGACAAAACTACATGTTGACTATCCTGAATTGTAATTTAAGATATCTTTATTTACATTCTGACTAGGAAGAATAACAATTCAAGATATCTTCAATTAAATTTTGACTAGTCAAAATTCCTTTCAAGATAACTAAAATTACGTCACCGGATTCGTCATTGAAAGCGTCGCACATCTGTAAATGTAATTTAAGATATCTCGAACGTAATTATGACTAGTCAGAATTACAATTTAAGATATCTGAAATAAGACATTGCATGTAAGCTCCTTATTGGCTGTAAGCTGTTCAAATAATTGCCTGAACATTCAATGGCGCTGGCAGTTTTCGACAAAATTGTAAGAAAATGCTACAATATAGAAAGAGCTTTTTCAGTATGGGATATGCGAAGAGCGCAAAAATATTATACTTGAAGAATGCTTAAGAAATTTGCAAAGAATTTTGGATTTACTTTCTGCCGACACACACAAAGCACGGAAAAGCGGCTTAGGGAAGCGGAAAGCGCTACTGTCGACTCATGTCCAAGCTGGAAATAAGGAATATTTCGCAGCCCGGGCCAGTTCAGTTAATAACCAGATGCAGTTTTTATACTTTGGTAAAGCTATCTGCCTCTTCTGAATTATGGTAAAGCCGGCTATAGCTCTTGATTTTGACATGTTAGACGGCACAAGACATTACAACACCCTCCTTAAGCTCCTCTGAAAACAAAAGCGCACCCCCGGTTCATGTGTTATTTAAGATATCTATAACGTCATTTTGACTAGTCAGAATGTCCATTTAAGATATCTTAAATGGAAAAGCTGAATAATTCAAGATATCTCTAATTCATTTAGAGGTATCTTAAAAGGATTTTTGACTAGTCAAAATTACAATTCAAGATATCTTAAATGTAGGTTTGTCTAGTATGGCAAGCCGTTTTAACATAAATTTGGTTTCATCTGACTATCAGTAATTACATTCCAGATATCTTAAAATGCATTTTGACTAGACAAAACTACATTTTGACTATTGGGTGTGAAATTCAGTTCCCCTGTGAAAATCTGTTCCCCCTGTGTCAGGAGCGCGCTTTGAAGACGTTTTCACGGCGCTTCTAGTTGATTTCTCAGTAAAACAACTTCTATAATCATGTCAAGGTTGTAATATTCAGTTTAATCGGCAGCTGTTGTTTACAAAAATACATAAACGAGGTCTTCTTATGCTGTTTTGTGTTATTTTAAATGGCAAGATAATCGGTCTTTTTCCAATTTTTGTCACTTTAGCCTGACAAATAAAAGTAAGCCACCAAACACAGTATTCCAACACGTAGTGTGTATTTATGATTTTACATTACAGAAATAAGAGGATTGCTGATAGCAGGACACAAACATTATCAATTCACGAGAACGCGCTCGCGTTCTCGTGAATTAAGAGGGAGAGAGAGATCGATCTATTATTTTTTCTACCTTACTCTTGTTTATATTGGCTGTTTTCCCAGATATATATCTAAAAAAATTCTCCCCCACAAAAATAAAGTTCCACACACAACACACCGTTTCATAAATGTTCCATTTATTGACTATGAGGTGTTAAAATACGCTGGATATGGTGATTAACTGTCACATTAATGAACAGCGACATCTGCTGGTCATTTAAAATACCTGTCCTGAGTGTCAAATTTGCCATGTTGTCCTGTCGCAGTTAAATCTCTCTGACACTCAATAGATGACTTTGTTCCGAGTAAACCCTGTAGCTATAAAAATTATAAATATATATTACATCTAAATATATGTATATATTTATATAAGTATTAGACCTGCTTTATATATATATGTGTATATATATATATATATATATATATATATATATATATATATATATATATATATATATATATATATATAAGTATGTGTATATGTATATATATATATGTATACACATATGTAAATATATGTTTTTGTATATTGTTATGTATATATTTATAAATGCAAAATATTTCAGCACATGACTTTCTCAGTACTTGATATTTTTAGAACATAACATAAAAGTATATGGCATTTGACATTTGAAAAGTCTTAAGACCCCCCTGAACATGAGAAAATCCTCGTTATTCGATGCTGTAGCGCACATATTCCCTAGTTACTGGGGGGAAATAGGGAGTACCAATATGGCGGCTGGTGGCTTCAAAGCGACTCGTTCAAACAGACGGTGATTAGCACTCCAGTGTATAATAGAGCTCAGTGGTCGATACGCGCATCGACACGGGTTTTGCTCTATGAGCTCGACACATGCGCCGACGCATCGGTGTTGCCGGACCCATCACTACTCATAGCCTAGTGTTATAAGAGTAGCGTGGCCCCTTTAAGGGATAGAGCTGTGTGCATGTGCAGCCGTAACGTGTGAGTGGTAGAGAGAGAGAGAGAGAGAGCGCGGAGGATTGGAGCGAGTGCCTTGGTGAAAGACGACAGCAAGAGAGTTAACAGTGAATGTACAGTTTGTTGGCAAATTAGGCTGTCACAGTTAAAGGACAAGCGGAGCCTTCGTGTGAGTTGTTCACTAACTGCTGCAGATAAAGTAAAGGGGGTTAGCCCCGAAGTTAGAGCCAACTTCGGCCCTGGAGGAAACTCTCCCCTGTGCTTTCCGACTACGGTCTGGGAGTAGAACAGGAAAGGTTAACACTAGTAATAGAAGTTCTCCCAAATGTTTACGCTTACACATCCATTGTTGTAAAGTGAATTACAAGAAAAACATTTCCATAGACATTCTATGATTTGTCTAACTACTCAGATCTAAATGCAATGATAGTCTTCAGCTATTTGGATCAATTTCCGCGTTAAACAAACGCATCAGAACAGCGTAAATAAATGTAGTCGACAGGAAAACTCACCAGTGAGAACAGTTCCTGAATAAAACAAAAACAAACAAAGGATTAGTTTTCTGGTTTAAAGTAGCTCGTTGATGTCTGCGTCTGTAGGTTAGGACTGCAGCAGCCCAGCTCATAGACATCATATACGTAGACGCCCCGTCGTCGGGCGTGCCGACCACTGAGCTATATAATACATAATGTATAATATATAGCTCAGTGGTGCCGACAGGGCGGCCATCTTAGGTCAGACCAAGCTGCAGTCAGACAGAATACACTTTATGTTTTCAGACAGTCTGAATACGGTGAATTCTTAATTTCCAGATAAATCAACTGACTGAAAACGTTACCCCTTTAGGGGCTACATGGGACCAACTGATTGAATTAAATTATTGTCTAACTTAATAAATGATTTCGATTTTGTATTGACAGTTAGCAAAGTTCTAGAGCTCCGTCCTAGGATGCCCGATTTTTACTCTGCTTATGGGTGCGAAAATAAAAGGACACTACGAACCAGATGCCGGGGAATTACCTTCCATAAGTGAAATTTTATGATAGATAATCCGCATGCTTTACAGTTACAGTTTTTCCCGGCATAAACACAATATGTGCTAATGGGTAGCAGGGATGGAAGCAGAGAAAAGTACATTAAACACCCTGATTTCTGAGAGATGTGACTGAGGATACATATATTGTTTGTTTTGTGTGTGTGTGTGTGTGTGTGTGTGTGTGTGTGTGTGTGTGTATACATATACATATATATATATATATATATATATATATATATATAGTATTTTTTGTTTTTGCTATGATTTTGTAATCTCTGATTCTAAAATGTATTATTAATTTTTTGTTGATTCCCCCCGCATTGCGGTGTGTATTGTATAATTTTTAAATACTGTTATTGACACCTCTGATCTCACTTGTCTGTAAATAGTTTTGCTCCTATGTAGATAAGGGCTGTTGTCATCACATACTTTTAAAAAGTGTCAGATGGTCACTAATGAGGATCTGTTTTTTGTACAGTTTAAAGTGTCATTTGTAAATGTATTTACACATGAAGTAAAAATCTACCCTGTTGGATTGCAATGAGTAGTCTATGAAGATAAATATTCATCAAATATATATATATATATATATATATATATATATATATATATATATATATATATATATATATATATATATATATATATATATATATAATTATGCGTAATCTGTCTGAAAGGTCACCAGCATTGTGAAGATATGATAAAAATGAGAGCTGCCTCCTATTCATTCTGACAGCAGCTGTCTGATCTGTGGTCTGACCCAAGATGGCCGCCCTGTAGGCACGTCGGCCTAGCGGCCGGCAGCGTCCAATGGGGCGTCTACGTATATAATAGTCTATGGCACAGCTGGTGCGAGCGCTGCTTTTCTGGGAGCGCTCTGTTTCCGTGGGGGAGGGCTCCGAATGACTAGGCTTCCCAGCTTTCACGTGATGTCGCGTTTCATGGAAGCCCTGAACACTGAGCTATATTATACACTGGAGTGCTAATCACCGTCTGTTAGAACGAGTCGCTGTGAAGCCACCAGCCGCCATATTGGTACTCCCTATTTCCCCCCAGTAACTAGGGAATATGTGCGCTACAGCATCGAATAACGAGGATTTTGTCATGTTCAGGGGGGGCTTAAGACTTTTAAAATGTCAAATGCCATATAGTTTTATGTTATGTTCTAAAAATATCAAGTACTGATAAAGTCATGTGCTGAAATATTTTGCATTTTATTCATTTAAATATATATGTTTAACATTTATAAATATATAAATAACAATATACAAAAACATATATTTACATATGTGTATACATATATATACATATATACATATACACATACTTATACATATATATATATTTAATATGAATAACATGTAAAATATTTCAGCACCTAATATCCTAGTAGTTTATAGTGTTAGTACATCCACTGACTGTAGAATTACCTGTGAAACGTTTTCACACAGCCAGAAAACTGCTTGTTGTTGCAAGCAAATCCTGTGGGATTCTGTGAGAGTAGGGAGTAGCAAGATGGCGGCCAGTGACTTCAGTTTTTCGGCAAAATCAGCACTCCAGTGTATTATATAGCTCAGTGGCCCTGAAGGGAAATATTAACAGATATTCAAAATATTACAACACTAAGAGGGATGCACATATTTCTACTAGTGCCTGGTCACTATAAAACAGCATTTAGTTCATGGAATTTGGCAATTCGTTGGATAGATCTGGCAGTTCTTTTTGAGTTTATCTTTTAAATAAAGCTTTGAGCTTCGAGCTGTCCGCGTTTTATGTCAAAAGGGTAGTTTAATTTTTTTTTCACTTGGAAAAGAAAAACCTGACTCCATCGACTCCAACAGCTGGTCTGCATTAAATCGCCAGCAGGTGGCAGTGTAGGCTAAATTAAATCGAAATAAAAAAAATTGTAATCGTTTGACAGCCCTAATGTAAATACATGTCTTGTGTCCTTCACATTTGTTAATTTAATTTTTTGTTGTCTGTTTTTAAAGAGTATTATTACGTTTTCTGCTCAAAGCAGTTAAAGAAAACTAATACCCACTCCCGAAATAAAACTTGTGAAATTATCCCCCCCTCTGTTTTTTTTTGCAAATCACACACTGTGTATATATATATATATATATATATATATATATATATATATATATATATATATATATATAGCTCTCAAGCTTCCTCACCTGACAGAGCCAGCCCAAGCACCAGATGATCAACCCCAGCTCGGAGGAGCTCAGCTCATTCTTTCTCTCCCTCTGCCACCTACTAATCTCTTTCCCTCTCCTCTCCAACCAGTTATGATTTTTGTTAAATCCCATTTTAAGTTATCCCATGCGGGGCATCCCTTTGATTTGTTATGGTCCAAGTGCCAGGGCATAACAAAAAAATATCTTTCACTATAGAAATACATATATGTATTGTAGCTGCTCTGTGAAGGCATCAGAGCTTCATTAGACATTAGCAAATTATATATATAACACATATATAATATAACACACACATATCTATCTATCTATGTATCTATGTCTCTGTCTTAGCCCCTGCCATTAGTCGTCCATTTTCAGTGTTCCTTCTGTGGCCCCCATGTCTTAGTTCTGAATCAGCAGCACATCATCCTTCCCTTCAAGACTATTCATCCATGAACCCCCACCCTCCAATTCTTGAGTCTGAAAGGGGAATGAACTCTGCCAGCATTTTGCAAAATAAAGTCTTTCCAAAGAAATTTCTTGAAAAAAAAAATCACATTGTCTAATATAAACACTGACCACCTTCTTTATTCATAGTGCAGTGTCCATAGGTTAGAAACAAATTACAGTAAAACAGTAGCAAACATTTCAACCAGCGTTTCCTCTTAAACAAAATAGTCAAAAGAAAAGTCTTCACCTTTCCACCAGGTGTGAATCCCTTTAAAAATTAAATAGCCAAAACATTTGACAGAGAATTCACCCTCTTTATATATACACATTCAAAAATAATACAGATTTTTTTCCTCTTAAACCTAGCAGCACATTTCCACATTAAACCTTGATGCAGCCTTTGCAAACATTCTTCATATTTGTCCAAAGCTTTAATCAAAACTGAATTAGGCAGAAGTCAATAATATCAACTTTTTTCTCTGTTACCAGAATCTGAGTTCGGAAAACTTCCCTCATCATTCCCTCATCATCTGAGAATGTCTAAAAACAGAGACTAAAATCTCTTCATTAGCACATTGCAATTATATTTTGACCAGGTTTCTTTGCAAAGAAAACAGCAGAGAGAGATAAATGTTAATAGCGGTCAGTACAAAGGTTAACAAACAAAAAATTATATAGCAACTACCTTTCTCCTCTGGAAGATCTCAATATTACCTGGCATAAATTGGTTAAAACTTAGCATAATTTAGTCATATCTGTTCATTGCTTGTCCAAATCTGTTTATGACATCTTACCATACGCCTGTTTAAAGGAAAAGTCCAGTCATAATCAAAATTCAAACTGCTGAAAGTACTTTTATATATAAAATTATTACACACTTTTCAATAAATGATGTTTTTTTAATTAAGAGTAATTTTCATTTGAATGTTCTTTACCGGAGGCATCCATGTTGGTCAAGAACAGAACTGCCACCTCCCAGTTTGTGACGTCACGTTGCGGGATGTTTCTGCAATGTAATCAAGGAGTAAAAAACTCCCTAATAACCAATCTCTGCTCAAAATGGTGATCTGTGCGCCTAATCTTTCAGCAGTTATCAGTTATTGCAGCCGTAAACTGCAGAAAACACGGGCAGAGCTGTTCTCTCTGCCTTTACTCTGCTCCTATGTCAGGATGCGCTCCTGCGCGTTATGAGGCGGAGGGATATTTTAGCTGGTCATACTGAGTGTCTGTAGTGCGGCAGCGTCACTCAGTTTAGAGCCCAAACACGCGACTTCACTTTCAGTAACAAGCCTAAAAAACTGCAGCTGTGGTGGTCTGCACATCAGGCTAAAGGCTAATCCACACAGACCAGCTCTGCCCAGGCAATGAACAAAGTTATAAGGAACATTACATATTCTTTCCAAGTGTGTCATATCACTCCGCCCCTCTGGTTGGGTAAACAAATGTCCCCACAAATTCTACATTATAAAAAAGAAAAACCTACCGAAAACTCTCGCTCTCGTGTCATCTTGAAAACCTTCTTCTTCGAAATGTTGGCTACAGATGACGTGTTTTTTTTTCCTCTGGCCAGAAGTTCGATGGGAAATCCTACTCTTCAAGTTGGCAATCCAATGACGAACCCGTGGTGGATCATCAATCGGAAAGGTGAAATGTTTCTTTCATTTTTACCCGATGTATTGGAACATCCAACTGCCATGCACTTGGGCATTGTTGCTTTAACAATAGCTCTCGCGAATTTCAGTGGTGAAGTCCTCTCGAAATCCAGAATAATTGTTGTTGATCGCAGCTGCGTACAATAGTTCCTATTGAATTAGCTTGTAAAGCGCGGTGCCTTAGCGCAACGTAATGTCACAGGATGTGATGTCAGTTACCATATTTGGGCAATAATGGCCGCACCAAGACTCAGTGATTGCGACGACAATTTATACTTTTATTTTTTTACTGATAAACGCTAAATCCATTAAATCACCACGAACATATTAGTTTTAGGTATAGATAATGATCCATTGATTTTTCCTTGCTGACCAGACTGCTCCTTTAAAACTCACATATCAGAGACGTCTGCTGGAAAAAAGGTAGCAGTTCAAGGATCTCCGTCCTTCATCTGAAAGCAGTAACTCAGAGAAAAAAAATAAAATTTTAGTATTCAGATAAGGCATGCAGTCAAAACCTGGTCTGTTAAATGTGATGTTTTGTAATTTCTGGCTGATCCTTGTGAAAGGTATGTCAAAACAGCATCTTTTCTTTCCTTTTCTGTTTAGTAATTTTGCTTTAAAACATCTCCTACTTTCAGTTAATAACCTTGAATAAAGTCACTTTTTATTATTGGAGATGCCAAACAATTAAAGCAAATAAAAATTTAACAAAGAAATAACCCAAAAAAACAAACAAGAAAATAAAGTAAAATGTCTCCCAAGGAGCATAATTATGTCTGTCTCATTAATACATAGATTATTAACTTCTTTCAGACTTTTGATTTCATTCTGGCACTTTTTGACCAAGTGAATTTACTGCTTGTACTGCCTTTAAAAATATACAACTGTCCAAATTCAGTTAGGCAGTTAAAAACTTTAACGTGAACTGATTAACACTTTGTCCCACATAATATTCTTCAGTACAATTAATGATTTTCTCTTTAAGTTTGTGTTTCTAGTGTTTTTTGCAATAAATGCAATGGCAAATAACCCCCCGTAATTCAGCACCGAGAAGACTGTTTAAAACAAACTTTAAGAACAATAACTGAACTACACAGAAAAACATTACCTCTAAATACTTTCATGTATTTACAATCCAAGTGTGCACTTATATGAGAAAGCTACATGTAGTTAATCTGATGGCAGACACTCTGTCCTTCAATAATTATTAGGAGTCACCTTTCACTCAGTCCTGTAGACACCATCTGATAGTGATATATTTGTCTCGCTGCAGTTCCTGTCGAAAGCCAAAATACACTAACACAACAACACATTCAGATGTTTACCTTGAGTTAGAATAGTCATAACATTCCTGTCTGTTTCCTGGCTATCCCGTCTGGAAATTGTTCAAGGTTTTGCCTCATCTTTCAGCAAATCTTCAAACATGGCGTCCATCAAATTTTCTTACTAGCTGTCCTTAGAAAAGCAACTAATCTTAAATTCAGTTATTTTATGTTATATTTATTTATTATTTAACTACGACTCATTTTATTAGTGATTGAATATGTATTGCCACACAGCTGATTCCTGCATCCAAGGCAAATTTATAGATTTTGATCTAAGCCAAAGCTGATCCACCAGAATTTAAACATGTATTAACTGAAAAACCAAGTTTATTTTTTGATAGCAATGATCTTGCAAATGTGTCAAAATGACTCTGCAGCATATTATTCACTTATGGCACAACATTATTTTATACAAGAAGTAATGCAGGTACTAAACTCTGAGATGGAAAAAGTAAAAAGTTGGTTTGATATGAGCAGATTGTCACCCAATCTTAATAAGACAAATTCCATATTATTTCACGACAGAGAGAAAAACAATGTATCACCAAATCCAGATGGATTGGAAATCCAAAGAGTAAAGCAAACCAAAATTCTTAGGTGTCATGATAGAATAAGATCCCACATGGAAATCACATATAAAAAGAAAAACATCAGCAAACAATTGCTGTCCGATTTAAAGCAAAACTCTCACTAAACAGTTCTGGCTTGCCAACTTTGATCAAATCTTTGATTGTCCCAAACCCACTCCACTGCATAAAAATCTTGGGATCAACATACAAACCTATATACAGCCAATTATTTATTTTACACAATAAAATAAAATTATTAGCAATAGTCATTTTAGAGAAGGAAAGGCCGGTATAGAACTGACAGCAGATGTGGTTGGATTTTGTTATTGATGTATTGCTGTCTGCCATTTGCTGTGCACCATTTTGAGCCAGTTGACTGCAACAAACAGGTAGAATTGGACTTTAGCTGTCATGTTTATCTTCATGTAGAAGTCATTTTAGGTGAGTAATTATGTGCAGCATAGCTAGAGATATTGAGGTACCTTATTACTGCTGAAAAATGCCTAATTTCTTTTTTTCTTTTCACCGTTTTCTACACCGTTGAGCATTTTAGTTGCACAAATAAATTGGTACAGGCGAGTGCTGAACTAAAGGGCTGTACTGAAAATGTTTAGTAAAATCTATGTACCATTACACTACCAAATGCTTTATAATTTTTTTTTAAGGACAGACAAAATCTTCTTATCTTGATCAATCAACAACTTTATAGTTTTCCTTCCTGCACTTAGGTGCTTCCAAAGTAAAGCTGAAGTCTCTTCATGGAAAACCTCACAGCCCCAGATCTTCTTTCTTCACGCTGCAGCCCAACAGCGTGTTTCCAGCTTCAACGCACTCTGACACACATGGAGCTGAAGGAAGGAAGGAAGAAATGAAATCAGATCACTGGGAATATTGTCAGATGGCAGCCATTTTTAACTACAGTTATCAATGCACACTGGTTAAAACAACAGTTCCCTGCAGATTATGTGCATTACCATTCTGAGCTTTGATCCAGGATGCAGCCTTCAGAGTCAGGAGCTCCCACTCCTCCTTTGCATCCATCTTAAAACCATGAAGCCAGATCAGAGCCAGAATGGAGGCCCACACTTCACTGTTGACCTAATGCACAGAGACAGAACACAGGATAAAAAAGGGAAAGATGTTATAATCAGGGATGTTTTACTGATTGCAGTTTGGTGGTTACTGAGTAATGAGTAGGTTTCATATGTTTAGGTGATTAATTACAATTTCACTCTTTGATTACAAACTTGACACTGAGACATGGTGCTTAGTTCTGCCATCTTACAACAGTAAGGTCCTGGGTTCAAATCCTCCCCAGGGCTTTTCTTAGTGGAGTTTACATGTTCTCTGTAAGCATGTGAGGGTTCTCTCTGGGTACTTCAGCTTCCTCCCAGTGTTAAGATATGCAACTTAGGCTAATTTATCCGATGGACTGGTGACCAGGTTTACCCTGCCTCCTGCCAACTAACCACTGGAGATTGTCACAAACTCCTCACAACCATGGATGCTATTTTCTTAAATTAAAACTCTTTATAATATTTCCATAATCTAATATTGATTTATTTTTTATTTATTTATTTTATTGAGGTTTTTATGGCACTAGTGGCTCATTTTTCGTACAGTGAGCTGAAAGGAAAGGGGGTACGAGAGAGGGGAAAGACATGCGGCAAAGGACCACAGCTCGGGTCCAACCTGGGTTGGCCGTGTCCAGGAGAAAGACTTCCTTACATGGGTCGTGCGCGATAACCACTGCGCCACTGATGCACAACCATCTAATATTGATTAATGAACTGTTCAGTATTAAATGTTAGTTTTGAGAGTGACCTACCGATGCTGGCTTTGCCTTTTCCACCTCCTCACTGGCCTTTCCCAGCGCTGCAGCCAGATGTGCATCAAGCAGCCAGCAGCCAGACGCCTTCTGCAGGGACACCAGCTGCAGCAGAGGGTCTTTGCGGGGTGGTGGGGATGCTGCCTCATGTGTAACCACAGGACCTGTGACATAAAGAGAAAAGTATAGACGTATTTGACTGCTGGTGTCTGACAATGAAACCAGGCTGAAGGTCCAACTTCTCTAAAATCAGCAACATGACTGTTAAAACAGCCCAGCTTACTCTTTAATGATTAAACAAAAAGGGAAATAGAGCATTACTGAGGTTAAAGCTGCAGTATGGAGTTCTGAGAAAACCACAGACTTAGCCTAGAAATCTAAAAGAAAAAAAAAGTACACTTTACAAGCCCCCCCCCCCCCCCCCTTTCTCTCTGTTGCGCTACAGACAATGTTTTGATGTGTAGCCTCGTTTTATTTCAGGATTAGTTTAATTCCTTTTCTTAGCTTGGTTTTTGGTCGTCTTTCCACTTCTGTGTTCCTGCCATTGCCTACTGCAGCTTTAAAGGTTCACTGTATAAGTAAATCTTTCTGCATCTGTAAATGGATAAATCAACTGTTAAAAGTAGTGTCTTTTTTCTAGAAACATTTCGTGAAAATTGTAAACAACTAGACAATCATAACAACCTCACTGTGATATCACAGGGCTCCTATAAATGGATGAAAAGAATAAATTATGACCATTAACCAATATTTAGTTTTAGGTTATTTGGACTCAAACTTGAAATTTGACTGATTTCCCCTGAAATACATAAAACAAGGATAAAATGATTTTACTTGTTGGTTGAAAGTTTAACTGCTGTAATGTTTTAATCAGTAGCTGAGATTCCTGAATGTTGCTCTGTTTAGCAATGTCTCTGTCAGATGCTGAAGCCCAGATTGAAGCTCCTTCTGACCCAGTCACACAGTTTAATTTAAAAAAATTTGAGTCATTGTCAATTCATTAGAACCAATAATAAATGCAGGATTGTTTGTTGATTGTTTTGTGTTTTACTTACTATATGATGATGAACCAACACTTCTCTTCTCCCGCCCTATATTATTAGACATTTGAAGACACAAGAGAATAGCCATTAAGAAATTTATTGAAATTAGTCAAATATGCTTAACTTCAAGCTAAAATAAAGCAATCTCAAATGACGCCAGCAAACAAATTAAAGAGTAAACCTGGTTTGTCAATTACTTATTGTTGTTGGAAATAATGATAACTGATCCCTCAGTTACTTATCAAAATAAAAGGAAACTGTGATTCTATCAAGTTCCAGCATTTATTGAGAACCAGAGCACAGATAAAGTAATCACACCCCTGGCTAGGATGCAGCCTGCCTCCCTTCTGCTCCCAACCCAGGTCTCCAAATCTTAGCCCAGTGTTATAAATACAAAAGTCAATTGGTTAAATCTAAACATTGTGGTCTTCATTATTTCATAAAACAGTGTCACATGTGAACCTTTTAAATTCTGGTATAGTCACAGATTAGGAACAAACGTTTTGGGGGAGTAATAAAGAGAAACTTACTAATGAGAAAAAAAGTTAAAATAAAAGTAAAAAAAAAAGACAAAAGTGGTAATATTATGAGAAAAATGCCATATTATGAGAATTAAGGGGGGCATTTCGAGAATAGTCACAGTTTGCAGAACTATTTCAGTCCTGGAGTAATAGGGTCAGGTTGGATTCTTTTAATTATTTTTATTCTTTACGAGTATAAACACCGGAGAATGAAGCCAAAGGGATAAGAAAATAAACTCGTAATATTACAAAAATAAAAATATTACGAATGTAAAGTATCTTCTGAGATTAAACTCCCTCTGGTACTGTTTAAGTGACTCAGACTAACTGCAGATTTGCCACATAAAACATGGCGGATGCTCTGATGCATCCCCAGCATAGGCAGAACCTGCCCGACGAGGTGTCTACGAATATAATGTCTATGGGTAGAGACGGTAGCATAACAGAACAACGCTCACTGTTGCCAAATCCGCTTATCTTATGCGACTCTGAGCTTCTTTTTCCTAAAGTCGCTTGTAAATTTCAAGAGTCACGGGTTGCATTTTTTTTGGGCTTGTTTCTGAAAGTGGCGTCGCTTATCTGGGCTCTAAAATAAGTGACGATAAACAGGAGTTATTAAGAGACCTGCTTGCACTCCGCCTCATAACGCGCTGGAGCGCATCCTCCTCTAGAATGACATAGGAGCTGACGGACCGTAGTAAAGACAGAGAAAGCAACTCTGCCTGTATTTTCTGCAGTTTATATATATATATATATATATATATATATATATATATATATATATATATATATATATATATATATATATATATATATATATATATATATATATATATATATATATAGTTGGTGTGAAAGCTCAGGATTAGATGTGTGAGAGAGGGAAAAATCTAACATTAAAGCTTGTGACTTTTTTAAAATGTAAAATTAATATTAATTTATATAAATGCTTAATACCATGTCTATCTTTTTTAAGAGGCAAAAAAAAATTTCTTTATTTATTTATACATTTGTTTACACATTGTGTAAACATCAGGCAGTTATGATTAGTGATTTAGCCATTATTGGCCAGAGTTTAACATTTTATGGCACCAGGATGTTATCATTCCAAGTGCTTGAAAAATAAAAATCTTTTTTGTACAAGAATCTTTTTTACTAGTGTCATTTATTGCAAAATTGCATATTAAAATGCCCAAATAGGCTTTTACACTTTCAGAAATAAAAAGATAAAATATGCAATTAATTTGCGATTAATCTCGAGTTAACTATTAAAATTATGCGATTAATCGCGGTTAAAATTTTTAATCGTTTGACAGCACTAATTTTCACAAAAAAGGCTCATTATTCTGCCATTTAGGAAATGCAAATAATTTTGATGATCCTAACCTATCCTAACCGACTTGACTGATTTAACAGTTAAAAAGGTAAAAAGCCTCTCTTTTTATAATTACATTTAGCTCCTGGTGAACATTCTCAGTCATCAAGGAGATAGCAAAAAAGATTAAAAATAAAACCTGTTAGATTAAAAAGTTGGGTTAAAAAAAACAGTTAGCTTGCATTACAACCCACATGCAGCTATAAAGCTTGGACATTCTGCTACTCATGCTGTCAATTGAAAAAGCCCCTTGGATGAAAAGTGAAACATCTTTAACTATAAAACAGAAGTTTTTTTAACCTATTTTAGATCTAGTTTTAGCTGTAAATACCATGTCAGAGAGAACTTGTTCCAAAACTTTAGGCATAAAAATGCAACTTTGTAAAATAGAAAAAATGAGAAAAATCATTGAGAGACAAAATGTGTTACTAAAATCATAGTAGCTGCTAGCTTGTTTAAAATAATGCAGAATATCAGAGAATTCTCAACAAGTTGCGGTGATCAGTTCTTGACATCTATATTTGTGCTTTACTTACTAATGCTTTTTGGAGCGGAACCACCCATCATCCCCATCACTAAAACAGAAAAGAGGAGGGGAAAAAAAAGAGACGTAATGTGTTAAAGTTCATAATAGCTGCTAGCTTGATTCAAATAATGCAGAATTTCAGAGAATTCTCAACAAAATGCAGCGATCATTTCTTAACCATCTAGTCTTGTGATTTACTTACGTATTGGAGGAGAACAATCCATAGCCATCGCTAAAACAGAAAGAGGAGAAAAACAAACAAAAACAAAGAGACAAAATGTGTTATTAAAATTGATAATAGCTGCTGGCTTGATAAAAATTATGCAGAATTTCAGAGAATTCTCAACAAAATGCAGCGATCATTTCTGGACCATTTAGTTTTGTGCTTTACTTACGCATTGGAGCAGAATAAGCCCTACTCATAAACTAAAACAGAAAAGAGAAGAAAACAAAGAGACAAATGTGTTATTAAAATTAGCCATCGCTAAAACAGAGAAGAGGAGAAAAAACAAAAACAAAGCTGTTATTAAAATTAATAATAGTTGCCAGGTTGATAAAAAAATATGTAAACCATCTGTGGGAATAACACAGCACATAGCTTGTCTTACAACACAAGAGTTAAATGGAGGAACACCTGTGGATATAATTTAAAGCAGAACCTCAGATTAAACAGCAACCTTGTCTGGAAAAAAATATTTGTATCCATTGCAGATGTTGCACGTTTCCCCACTTACAAATAATGGAGAGCTCTGCAATTTTCATCATAGGTAAATTTCAACTTTAAGACAGAATCTGAAAATGTATCCAGAAAAAATCACATTGCTTGATATTTAAATAATTTATTAGCATTTTATTGCATGAAGTATTTGATCACTTAAAAACCAGCAAGAATTTTGCCTCTCTCTCACTCTTGTGTCCTCCACTTCTTTTCTGTAATAATTATTCATCTTTGCACTCCTTCCCTTTATGAAAGATGCCTGTTCAAACAGTCAGACTCCAACCTCTCCACCACATGTAAAACCAAAGAGCCATCAAAAGACACCAGGATTAAAATTGTACATGGCTGGGATGGGCTACAGGACAACAGACCAGCAGCCTGGGAAGAAGACAACAACTGTTGGTAAAATTATTAGAAAGTGGAAGAAATTCAAAATGACTCACTCTCCCTCAAACTCGGGCTCCATACAAGATCTCCTCTCATGGAGTGTCAGTGATCATGAGAAAGGTGAGGGATCAGGCAGGAACTACACAAGAAGACCTGGTCAATGACTTAAAGAGAGCTGGGACCACTGTCTCAACATTGTTTGGAGGCCCCAAGAGCACACAAGGACACTGCATAGATGCAACAATAATCCCTTTGTCTGTCGAAACGACAGTAGAAGTTGTTCAGGTCGTTGGCTAAGCGTTGGTCGTTCATGGAGTAGGCGGCTTTTGGCTCGTAAAAACAAGACGGCTGCCAAGTCCATTTAGAACATAAAGGTACCAGTGAGTAGTGGTATTATTTAGGTACTGCTGGTTCAACCAGCAGTACCCTAAATAAATTATATTTTATTTTCACTGGTTACCGTTAACTACACACTACCCCCCTGCTTAAGCCAGCCCATCTCCAAGCCATCTAAAGTTTGCTCATCTTTATCTGGATGATTTATAGGAAGCACGGGAAAAGGTCCTGAGGTCAGATGAGCCCTAAATAGAACTTTCTGGTACAAACTTCACTCGCCATGTTTGGAAGAAGAAGTACAATCCTAACAACTCTATTCCAACTATGAAGCCTGGGGGTGTAAACATCATGTTTTGGGGAGGTGCCTTTCTGCAAAGTGGAACAGATGACTGCACTGTATCGATAGGAGGATGGATGTGGTCATGTATCACTAGATATTGGGCAACCCCTTCCTTTCCTCAATAAGAGAATTGAAAAATGGGTGATGGGTGTTTGTTCCAGCATGACAGTGACCAGAAGCACCTAAGGAGTGGCTCTGTGAGAAGCATTTCCAAGTCCTAGCATGTCTTCAGCAACAGCTCTGTAACCTGATCTTTAAGATCTTTATGGAGGGATGCGCCACCATCTGTAGTTCCTGACCAAGTTTGCAGTGTGTGCCAAACTTGGTCAGGAACTACAGGAAATGTCTGACCTTTGTCATTTAACATAACGTTTTTTGTACTAAAAACTAAGTCCTATTTTTATCGTTTTAATGTAAATATCACACAATGTGTTTTTTTTTTTCATCCCGTCTCTCACAGTTGAGTACCTGTGGTCAAAATTAGAGACTTCTTCCATTCTATGAAATTGGAAAACTCTGCAAGATTAATGGTGTATCAAATAATTTATTTTTTCAGATTTCATCTCCCAGACCAATTCGCCAATATACATCAAGTACAGGTTTTTAAACACAGAAACTTCAAGCTAACAATAAATACTGTTTTCTCCAATAAATTATTCACATAAGACATAAATAAGATAGGAATGCATCTGAAAACAACATTATTCCCACTTCATAAGCAGTTGGATAACGTAGGCATTCATTCATGTATAATCATTAATTAGATATATTCATTGATAACTGAATTCCAGTAATGTAATATCTAGCAAGTACATTAATTGTTCTGATATTTCAGAGTACCAACAGCAGACTGCAGCGAGAATTTATTTATAGCATAGATCTTATTTAGTGTTTAACTTACGACTTTGTTGTAAAGAACGACAAGCCCTAAACATTAGAGGCCCTAGACCAGAGAGAAGAAAAAAGAGAGTTTGATATTCCACAATAACTTCTTTCAGATAATGTGACAATGACTATTTACCAGGATTTGTAACAAAATACAGGGTGATCTGATGTAAAGTTTAAATGCCCCCAACATAATACATTCTATTTAAAGAAAAGTGGGAACTACAATGAAATATTATCTAGATGAGATAACTCACAGGCGGAGTAGTTTGTACAAGCCAAGGACCATTGAACTAGCAAGGGTCATACCCATTTTAGATCATCTCATGTATACAGATAAAATAACATTCTAAACTGCAAAGCCACATTTTGTCATGAAAGGCATCACTGCTTCAAAACAGGCAATAAAATCAACAAGTTCACCTTTGTCAATGTGCCCATTTTCTCCACAAAGCAATCCACTAGTTTGAAACTTTTAATCTTTTAGCTAGAAATGGAGCAGAAGAATTATGGATAATTTCAGGTTTCAGCTCAATGTGGGAAGTGGACTGTCGATGCTACAGCTGACGACGAAATGTTTGTCAAGTATTAAATACGAATCTCTACGTCTGCTGCTCCTTTACAGTTCCAGACTAACGGAGCTGCAGCAGGAAGACGTTGGTAACAGTGGTCCTTTGGCAGTAGAAGAGCAGTGGTGATGTTTCAAGTTTTTATTCATCTATAGCGTATTCAGTCAATTATGCCTGAGCTGTGAAACATGAGTTTGGACTCTGTCCACTATTAGCACTATTAACCCAGCAGTTCTACCCTGCTATAATGGCCCCTGTGCTTCTATACAGGGTTGTACGGCCGTACAGCAATAATGAGAAATGCCTGTCTTATTTCAATCATTAAAAAACGTCCTCCTCCTTGAATGAAGATTGATTTTACATGTAAATCTGCCAGGGAAATAAAAAACGTTGAGGCACAGCTGTATGTTCCTGTACTCTACAGAACATGGCCTGTGTAAACATCTAACCAAAAACTGGGTTTAAACTGGAAAATGTGAGTCTACTGACTGAAAAAAAAGAAAAAATCAAATCACTCACTTCCACAGAAGGTGGTTGGGATATTCCTCCGTACCAGAGGTCCTGAACTGCTTTGCCGTCGCTTTTGTGACAGCAATGAAGGCAGTGAAAGAACTGCTCACTCCTGATGGACACTGAGCTCCACCACCTTCTTCTTCACTTCTTCATCCTGCTGTCCTCTGTGTGTCCTCTCCTCTGACTCCAGGAGCGAATCACAGTGCGCGCAGCCAACCTGTGGACTGTTAATCTGAACACAGAAGAAAGAGAGAGAGCTGAAGGTGGGGCTTAAATGTTTTTATGTACATATACTGTCTCTCTTTCCTCAGTTTATTAACCTTTTCCCTCAAATCATTCTCCTCTTTTTATCTTGTCTCCAGTGGTGGAAGAAACTACTTTTTAAATCATTCAGAAGCAAAGTCAGACTCATTTGTCCAAGTTTTTCAATAATTTAAGGAGCAACTTTTCACAGCAGCAGATGAAAGATTGTTAGAGAAATTTTTATTGTTGTCAGTGCGTGTGACAACTTGTCCACCACAAGAGGGAGTAGAAACAACCTGTCACTGTCTCCTCAGCTATTTATGTTGGTTCAATCATGCTCAGGCCTGTTGGATGGGACAGAGGGAAACAGTTTGTTGACTGTGTAATGTAGATTGTGGACCAGGTGCTAGCAATTTTGTCTTTTGATTTATGTAACCTTTATTTATACAGGTATTCTCATTGATATCAAAAATCTCCTTTTGAAGAGAGACCCATTTGACATAAAACAACAAGTAATGAAACTTTACCCGCTAACAAATAGTGGTATCACCATGCCATTTTTCCCCCAGACCAAGTACGAGTACTTTAAGTACAGATACAATAAATTGGTACTTATAGATCACACATAACTTACAATGATTACTAAACAACTGGACCAGTAAGGAATTGGGAAGAGCTTAATTTATCCTCACCGGACAGTGGATTATATGTTGCCATTGTTTCACCGTTCTTGAGCACTCGGTTGTACTGCAACTCTTTAAATTTGGTGTTGTGTTTAGTCATGAAATAATCATCAGAGGAATCAAAATGGATAGTTTCAGATATTAGCTGTCCACAAAGACTCTTTAAGATGATAATCAACTAGTTTTTCAAAAATTTGGGCTAAAATACAAACTCAAATGATTTACCACTGTATATCAGGCAGGACCTCCTCTTTGACTTTTTTGAAATCTCTTTAAATAATCTTTTACCTTTTAATACTCAAAAGGATGTTGGTGTTTGTTGATTCTATGCCAGCCTTTTCCTGTTATTTGTTTATATAATTTTTATCAGTATTACTGAATTTAATGATCTTATAGTTGTGCTTTTTGTAAAGCACTGTGGTCTATGTGTGTTTAAATTGCTTTATAAATTAAAGTTTGATTGGACAAAGTTTGCAATGGGACAATAATGTTTTGCACATCAGGATCACCTCCTTTTCACAAGGTGAGAACAAAAGCAGACTTCCTCATATCTGGGATGACATTAGTTTGCAAAGAGATTAAAACTACAAGACAGATTCAGCTTTATCTGCAGCTAAATGTAAAAATTAAAAATAAAAAATAAAAAATCAACAACGAGGAAAGGTTGTCAGGTCCTGCAGATTTATGAGGACTGAGACCCTTCAGTGCTTTTGAACCTTCACTGATAGACACATTGAGAGAGAGAAGGTGTTTCTGTTGGGGGAAGGGGGGGATTTATAGAGGAAGTGAGAGGTTGACCATCAGAACGCCATTAAATAAGGGATCAAGGATCTTTTAAAACATTTAAGCATTTCTGACTTATCTGATGATAGCACAGTGGAGTTGTACAGTTAATGAATGGGGAAAATCTGAGCAATCATGCCTGAGGGGGGTCTTAACAGTTTGTCAAAATTTCCTTGGGTTTTTGTAAACATTTCGTATCTGAGATAAAATAATAATCCTGCTTTGCTTCCTTTATGGCAGCAGGACATTTGTTTTGTAATTGACAGAAATGTGGCCAATCAGCTGCACAACTGACAAGATTACTACTTCAAAACAGACACATGTGCTTCCAATTATAATCAAATAAATCATGAAGGAAGGCCTGTTCACTAAAGTGCTTCATATTTCTTTTTTGGATAAGAACAGGTTTAAAAACAAAAGATCTTAGTGTCCAACTGCACCAACGATACAATGATCACTTAGATTATTAGCAAAAAACACTATTATAGAGTATTTATGTAGCATGTTAGTGATGAGTAGATCAATTAAGAGATGATTTTTCTAAATATTTGTAAATACAGTCAGAGCAGCGGAGCTAAAATGAACAGCTAACTGATACCCCATGGCACCTGAGGGACAGAGGGGGCATGGAAGTACGAGACATAAAGGCATCTGATTGGTTTTTCCATTCAGACTGAATAACAGGATTAGTCAGAGTTTTTAATTTTACAGTTTTAGCTTTCACAGAGATCAATTTTTAACCTCTTTTTCCTGAACATATAATATATTTACTACTGTCAGGAGTACGGTTGCCAACTGCCCCATTTTAGCCGGGACTTCCTGTTTTTTGAGCCAAATGTAAGTGGCTGGTATTAGACACTTGTTTTCCCATATTTTAACTGCAGCCTGCAATTTGTGTGTAAACATACTGGATGGCACACGCCTTATGTCCCGCGGTCATACTAGATTCAAACAAACTTTGAGCTGCAAAGCATAAACTGTTTACTTGTATGAGTCGAATAGTGAACAGATCTGTCCAGAATACCGTTTCAACAAACATATTATGACAACAACAAAACACCGGTGCGTTGGTATCTGCCGGAGTGACTCGTGATAGGATGATCGTGACCTGTATTAAAGTTCGGTGGTTTGCTGGTTGGGCTCATTTGGGCTTGTTTTCATGGAGCAAGTCACCCGTTTCTAACACAAGATTAGTGAGCTTGTGTGTGTGTGTGTGTGTGGTGTGTGTGTGTGTGTGTGTGTGTGTGTGTGTGTGTGTGTGTGTGTGTGTGTGTGTGTGTGAGGGGAGAGGAGATGGGATCTTAGTGTCGATTATTGGTATCGGATGACTTTGCAACTTCAAAAAATAAGCTGTTTTTAGGTATTTTTTACAATGACCTCTATAATAATATCTAATTAGCATTAGCTGTAATTCTATGCGGATTCAGTGTGTTTCTTCCTCGCGTTTGATCCGTTGTGAAAGGCGAGGACATCTGTATTTGGATGTTTCCTCTTCAAAGTGGTCACTGCACAGGCAGGTACTAAGGGCTTAGATTGTAATTTTCATGTGTTTTGAAGTTTTTTGTATTTGAGGAAAGCTACTTACAATTGTGGGAACACAAACTCATTTAAACAACCACAGTATGACATAAAGGAACAGAATATAGTCACTACTGTCAAACCAGAATGTAAGCTGTTTTACCCAGTGTCCTCTGCAGGTTTGAGATTGAAGTGTAGCTGGTTCTGAGAGGGATGACCTGCCAGGCTGTACTTCACCGTCACACAGCCATCTGTTGCCTCTGAAGTCTGAAATAAATAAAAAAAAAAGAAACACAGTAGAAAAATTAAAAATACAAATATTTTGAGATTCCTAATATACAGAAACTGAGATGGTGGTGACTCTACCTGTCCAGTGAGTTGAGCATAAATCAGTGACCTCTGACCCTGAAACATAGCAGTAATGGGTGGAGACAGAATGGTGGAGGACACTCCCTTTGGTAAATCCCAAGAGACAGAAATGTCCTCCACAGCTGGCTGCAGAGCAAACCTCAGAGACTGCATCACCTGTGGTTTAAACAATAGTTGTGAAATGATTTTCATAATTCTAATCACGTTCTAATGTGTTGGTGAATTTTCAGGCGACATAGTGTTCTTACTTTGGTTGCATCCTGTCAGTCCCAGTGATGAACTGAGCGTGACTCCTCCCTCTTTGGCCATCCCGTTGATGAGAGCAGAGCTGGCTCCTTCTCCAATCCCAAAAGAGAAACACCTACGATACAAGAGTTTGATTTCAAGCTCACAATAACATCAGAACATGACCCAGACTGGGAACTGAATGTTAAAGGTTTCACCTGTGTGGTGGCCGCATTCATCTTAACAAGATCAGTAACTTCTTTGGTGTTTCCCACTTCTCCATCAGTGAAGATAAACAGCTGCGGAGGAGAGGAAACACATAAAGTTACACAATGTCAGATTCAAACAGGAGCTCAAAGTCTTCAGGAAATAAAATCTCAGAGGTTTTAGTAACACTGTGCGGTGGTAACATGGGTCAAGAGCAACCACAGCTATTCCAAAAAAAAGTAAAAAACAAAGCAACTGGACTTCTTTTCCATAGTTGAAGACGTTCGCTTCCTCTCCCGGAAGCTTTCTCAATTCAAAAAGTCTGGAGTAAGTGTAATGGGGGGTGAGAGTTTGAATTGAATTGAATTGAAGTTAAGGTAATGAAGACTCTAAGGTGACTCTCACCCTCATTCAGATGATCAAAACATTGCTCCTTTAAGTCAAGCCAATAAACAACCCTAACGACTCCTCGTTACAGAGGAGTGGACCAGTTTCCGGTCATTCTGCTGGCTTAATGGCTTTAACGACCGCCCATAACTAAGGGGTGGACCTGTTTCGATTGAATTTGCATGTTATCTAAGCCATTGCAAGGCCTTTGTTGGGCAAGGGTATAAAGCTTGTTACTCCACATTACTCAGACTTTTTGAATTGAGAAAGGCTTCCTGGAGCGGAAGTGAAAAGTCTTCAACTACGAAAAACAA
>NW_023396946.1:0-86825 GCF_011125445.2 Fundulus heteroclitus | reverse complement strand
TGTCACATCCAGTTCTGAGTTGCAGTTTCGGCTGGTCACTGGCAAAGCTCATCTGTGTCCAAACATATGTATTCAGGTTCAATTTATGTCCTTGTCATGTATTCATCGTTTCGGTTCCCACATCCATCACATTTGTCAGGAGGATAGTGGATCTTCACCTCTTCATCCTCACTGCCGGCAGCAAATCCTCTGGAATTTCATTCCAGCATCTCTGTTTGTTGCACTTGACTGTAGTCTTTTAGACTTCCTTGTTTGTTTTCATGTTATGGGCTCAGGTTGCTCCTTTGTAACAGTCAGAAACCCACAGGGCAGTAACAAGTCTCTATGCAAGACTCTTTCTGGACCCACAGCATCAAAGGAGCTACTACATAAACAGGGAGGTTTTCTATCTGTTCGATCACTTTTTCTATCTGTTGATAACTTGTAAAACAGTGTTAGTGTGCATGCGCACATTAATATAGTGTACATGTGCGAAAGCAGCATGCGCAGTTACATCGCTCGTTTTGCTTTTTAACTTTCTTACTTTTATCTTTTTTTGATTGCTCTTGTTTTTTCACGGTAACTCTGTGAAGTATTGCCCTCTCTAACAAGGTTGTTCTCAGAGAGTTTTCATGCTTTTTCGTGTTATTTATCATACCGCGCTCACCGGAACAAGCTGCCTTTGTTTACTCCGGAGAACAGCTGATCGCTCTAATGCTGACCGGCGTGGTAGCCAGACCAGCTGAAATATCACCGGAACTCTGGAGAAAAACACGCCAAGGTTGCAGAGGAGGAAAGCAACATCGAGGGATGAAAGGAAGGTCGAGAAGGGACGGGCTTATTGAAAGGAGAAGATTTAAGCGGTGTCTCCTCTCTGTTGTTATGGGAAATGTGCGGTCCCTTAGATGATGTCCCAAGATGGACGAGCTAACGGCGCTAACGCGGAGCCAACCGGAGTATCGAGAGTGCAGTCTGATGGTGTTACCCGGGTCACATCACCATTAAAGAACAGCTCTGTAGCCCGGATGTTTAACTGCCAGCCGTTGGACGTCCATATCAGCTGCCAAGAGAGATCCCACATGTAATCGCTTCTGTCCTGTACATCCCTCCCTCTGCAAACCCAACATCTGCCTGCAGCAGCAGTGTCCTTCACTCCTGACCTGGTGAAAGGACAGCTAACCAGATTCCACTCCGGCAAAGCTGCAGGCCCCGATGGTGTATTCCGCAGGGTGCTCAAAGCTTGTGCCTACCAGCTGTGTGGAGTAATTAGCCTAGTCTTCAGCCTGAGCCTGCACCTCCAGAGAGTCCCCGTGCTGTGCCAAAGACGCCGCGTCCTAGTGGCCCTCAGGACTACAGACCAGTGGCACTGACGTCCCATATCATGTAGACCTTTGAGAGGCTAGTCCTGGAGCAGCTAAGGCCCATGGTCAGGCCTTTCACCGATCCACTACAGTTCGCCTACCAGCCCCGCCTGGGAATTGAGGACAGCATCATCTTCCTGCTGAACAGAGTCTACCCTCATCTGGACAAGCCAGTGAGCACTGTGAGAATCATGTTGTTTGATTTCTCCAGTGCCTTCAACACCATCCATCCGGCTCCACTGGGTGAGAAGATGACTGTGATGCAGGTGGAGGCCCCCATCGTGTCCTGGATTGTTGATTACCTGACGGGTACACCACAGTATGTGCGCCTACAGAACTGTGTGTCTGACAGGGTGGTCAGCAACACTGGGGCCCCTCAGGGGACTGTCCTCTCCCCCTTCCTCTTCACCCTTTTCACCTCAGACTTCAACTACTGCATTGAGTCCTGCCGCCTTCAGAAGTTTTCTGATGACTCAGCAATAGTTGGCTGCATTGAAAAGGGTGATTAGAGTGAATATAGGACTGTGGTGGGCAACTTTGTCACTTGGAGTGAGCTGAACCATCTGCAGCTCAACGTGACAAAGACTAAGGAGATAATAGTATATTAAAAACATTTTAAGTCTTTGGTGCTCAGACCTCGGCAGGAACATTAATGCTGAATTATACTTTAATATGCATAAGTAGATGTATGAGAACAGGGATGTTCCCCCAAAAATGCCGAGGTCAGAGCGTCTGTATGCTCATAAGGCAGTGTGACGGGATAGTGATTTGAATGGGAGATGATTAGGTGAATGAAATGAAAGAAATGAACAAGGAGAAGTGAGCAGAGATGCTTTCTTGCGGAAAATGTCTTGCTTATGCTTTCTTGCGGAAGATGTCTTGCTTATGCTTTCTTGCGGAAGATGTCTTGCAGATGATGCACATAGAGAAATGAGTGATCATGACAAGATGCAACACAGGTGACAGGATCATGACAGGATGCATAACAGAATTGCTTGACGCATGCATGAGAGAACACATGACAAGACGCAGGACCAGATACGACGAGACGCACGAGAGAGTGCATTGCCGGATACATAAAGAATGCATTAAAAGGATGCATAACAGTAATGAGTGACAGGATAAACTGTCAATATGAGTTGCGATAGGACATGAAAGTATACATGTGATGAATGGATGAAATGAAAGAAGCATGAAAGATCAAACTATATGATAGGAGAGTTACGGACTGTGATGATTTATGAATGAATAAACTCAATTTGAAAGAGTGAAACATGAAGGGTCGGGCGAGACATGTGAAAAGTTTCAATCCACCACCAGTATTTGCAGTTAGATTACCTTAAAGCCGAGAGGCATTGAGCAGCTAAAATGAATGGATGCTCAGAACGATGCGTGAGGCATGATGAGATGACCATGGCCCTTGTTTGAGTGATCAGGAACCTGTGAAACAATTAGAAAGAACCCCCGCAAAACCTATGGATGGCAGCATCCGTAATTTTTAAACACATCCACGACCGAAAGGCATTATAGAGTATTTCGATCTCCAGGCGAGAAGCAGACCAGACGGTCAAAACAGCAGCTCTCAACCAGAGTATCCCTGTTCAAGAAGGAAAAGAATAAATTTAGCCCGAACTCGAGCTGCCTGGAAATAAAGCGTGACTATGGCAATGATGCATTTGTGAGATTGAGGTGACCAAGCAAGGAGGGCAGCTGACAGTTGAAAATAACTGATATGGAATGAGACTGATATCTTGTGAATTCGAGAGCTGAACTGCAGGCAGGAGCCATGCTGGAACCAAGTTGAGATCAATACCTAGAACTCAATTTGCAGGCCGACAGGTTTAATTTAAAAAGGACAAACTGAGAATAGTAAAAGGAAGATCTAGGAGAGGAAGTGACCACAAGATGAATGAATGAAGAGGATGAAGATGGTAACATGACTTAAGACATAATTTATCAAATAATGTTTGCTTAACTCATGAATGCATAAACTGCCGAACGCATTATAAATGCTGTCATGAACGGATTAAGCTATTTAGCTCATTCCATGATGTTTGAAATGAAAATACTTTAGATTCTTTACTACATTCTGATAAAACTGATGATCTTCATTACTTATTAGCTTAATTAGCCTCACCGGTCTGCAGACAGGATCCGTAATTGAAAACTAATGTTATGCAATAACGCCATGATAAATAATTGATCTCAGGTTGAATTCTGAATTCTGTCCTGCTGCAACATGAGACCCTCAAGGCTTGGACGGCCTTTCTTCCCACCGGGGTCCTGCTGAAAACCCTCTTTACAAATAAAAACCTTCCTCCCACAGACAAAGAGCTCTCTTTTCTTCAGCTCACTCCTGCAGACTTCTTTAGCAGCTCTCACAGAGCAGACAAAGAAGGCCAACCATGAGGCCTGGTCGGCCCTGACCAACACACAAGCCAGCAGCTGAGGGAAGGTGCCTGGCCAGCCACGCTTGATCCAGGGTCTGCTAGACTTGACTGCCTGCTTCAGCATCTGGAGAGGCTCTCATCGCCTGGGGAACATGTCCGGGCAAATGCAGAGCCAGTTGCTGTCCTAACCTCACAACCGGTAGCAGGAGCAAAGATCCCGCCACCGGAGGAGCGAACCCAGATGGAGCAGAAAGCTGTGGAATTCTGAGGAAAATCCCTGCTCAAATTGGACCGCAACCGGTTCAGAGAACGTGCTCACACCAGGCCTCTGACCCGACCACATGGCAGCAGAGCCATTATTTCAACAAATAATGTTCTGTTTAACTTGGGCCCCGCATTGTGAATAGATTGAAATAAATGGCAAATGTCTCAACTCCATTCCATGTTCTTGGAATCAGACTCTCAGTGAACAAGGATTCACAGAGTTATCCTGATCAACCACCCTTGTTTGTCCTTTCTTTGTTTTGTTTGCAAATAGTTCCTTAGCTTAGCCTCTTTCTATCTTCATTTTGCCCAGTAGCCCAGTCAAGTCTCCCCAACCTAGCAGAGAGGATTCACCAATTGAACATTGTGCTAATTCAGGCAAACAGCATCACATAGTGATGCTCTCCGGATGTTAATTTTTACCTGTTACTAAATTCTTGAACCCGAAAAGAAACTGTTACTCCTTTACCCTGTGTGTGCAGATTCTACTGTCAAAAGACAGCCAGTGCTCGAACTCATCCCCCTCAACCATTGTCTCGATATCAACCCAAGAGCCGATCATCACCAGACAATACCCAACAGACAGAGAGTTATTTATGAAACACTAAATAACTTTAAACAGTGTATAATTGCACAACACTATCACCAGACAACAGCACCCACAGTGATGCTCTCCGGATGTTCATCTTAAAATAAATTCTTGAACCTGAAAAGAAATATGTCAATCCCTAAAATACATGAGCAATTGCTGTTAGAAGATCGCCAATACTAAAATCATCCCCCACAGCCATCCGGACGTCAGCTCCCAGCTGACATTCATCAGACAATACCTACAAACAAGAACATTTAAATAACTTTAACATGTATAATTCCACAACACCTGAAGTAATTGATTAGCAAAACATTAAACTGACTGATGAAATGACAAGAGTGACAAAGTGGCCTGGTCAGCATGAATAAGAGGTATGAACCAGTACAGACCGTTCCAAACTAACGCCGAATTGCACCAGAGTTGCAGCGGTTTTAACAACAATTGGTATAAATCGCTGGATTTAAAATGTACTTCTGAAATAAAAAGGGTTAAGCAACAACTCAACCCTACTGTCCGGTTAAACTGAACGTGAATGACATTGAAGGTACTTAATGCGGAAGGATTGCCAATAGTAAGTCTTTGAATGACAAAATCAGAGATTTAAAATGCTGAGATATTTGCTAATACAGCCTGCAGGTTGATGATAAAGTGGAGAAGTGAAGAACGTTACCATATCAAAGATAGTAAGAGAACACAAAAATGGGAAAAAACAAAAGAGGAAAATGATAAGGTTAACATTTCAGCTTACAAACTTAATTAACACTTAAAATCAAGCATACTATGGACAAGAAATTACTGTAGAAAATATGAAATTATGTCATTCTAATGAGTTGAATTAGAATGACATAATTATGAAATAAGAGAAGATTAATGGAGTCCATCACGAACCATACTGCAACCAGTAGGTGGCAGTAATGCTACTACAAGCCTGTTGCCAACCGCCAAAACCAGAAGAAGAAAACGAAAACAAACAGAATGGATGGGATACTTCTGCCTAAACAGACGGACAGTTCAGAAGCATGATGAGCGAAATGCATGTAATATGAATGAAAACATGAGTGGATACATGTTACCTTGAGCTGCTAGGGGGCATGAGAGGAGATCCGGCTGAAAGTTGCGCAGGACGATAGCCGCTCTCGGCTACGAAGCAGAGCGGGACCGGAGCTGAGTCAGAGTTGGGACGGCGTCTACGTCGCTTGTGAAAAGCGGGGATTTGCAAGTACATAGCGCCAGGAATCGGAGCTGATGAAAACAGAGGTTGGGTGACGGAATGAGACGCCACAGCGGAAGATGCTGATTGGCTTCATGGAGGTGTGGTTCGTAGCTGATTGGCTCAGAGGCGGATCGGACTCTGAATGGAGGCAGGCGATGAGTTTCTTCGATTGAAACTTGCGCTTCAGCTCATTTCACAGAATAAAACAGTGCAAAATGCAAATAAAGTGCTTATTTTCTCCATAAGTGCTTTTAAATCTTTCTTATTAAATGCTACAGCATGTGCTCAGGAGTTTCCAAAATAAACCCAACCAGTCATCTCCATTGTAGGACTCGTGGCGCTCAACATGGCAGCCGCTCAGGAAAATGCACCTCCAAAAGTACTTTACTTAATTTTTATACTTATGAAAACAATGTCAAATACACACACAAAACAAACTAAACTAACGCTTGGCTGAATACACATATATTTGCCTATTTACTAACCTGTGTTGTGCAATTATACACTGTTTAAAGTTATTTAATGTTTCATAAATAACTCTGTTAAGTATGGTCTGGTGATGATCAGCTCTTAAGCTGATATCAAGGACAATGGTTGAAAGGGATGAATTCGAGCACTAGCGATCTTTTAACAGCAAAACCTGCACATACATAGAATAAAAGGAGTGACAACTTCATTTCAAGTCCAAGAATTTAATAACAGAAATAAAATGAACATCCAGAGAACATCACTATGTAATGTTGTTTACCTGAATTAGCACAATATTTTGATTAATAAATCCTCTCTACTAGGCTAGTGAAACTTAACTAAACTACTAAGCAAAATGAAGATAAAAAGAAGCTAAGCTAAGGAACTATTTACAAGCAAAAACAAACAAAAGGACAAAACAAAAGTTGGTCATGAGGGAATAAGCTCATAACACCATCGGAGGATGGCGGAGCAGAACAGTTTACGCTTTATGCTTTAGAACAAACTCCTTTTAAAATGTCCGAAACCGGATGTTAGCAAGGCTAATAGCATGTTGAATTTGAAGAGGGGTTTTCCTCAGCATCCAGCCTTCAGCTCCATTGTGTTCACTTCCCTGTACAGGCTGAGGAAAAATACACAGAGCTGTTCACATGCAGGATCTTTGCCCCTGCATCTGATTGTGAAGTTAGGACTGCAACTTAGCTCTGTATTTGCCCGACATGTTGTTTGTCCCGGATTCAGTCAGTCCTCTGCTGAAGCAGGGCGTCGAATCAAGCAGACCCTGGAGCAAGCGTGGTTGGTCCAGGCAATCTTTCAGATGTTCCAGCAGATGAGGCTATATGGCCCCATGGTCCAGGCCTCCTCCCTTGTCCTGGAGAGGTGATCTGTGCAGCTGCTGAAGAGGTCTGGAGAAGTGGGTGAAGTGATCTGGGAACTCTTTGTCTGTGCTGTGTCTTATCTGTTAGGAGGGCTCACAGCTGACCTCCTGCTGTGAAAAAGGGCCGTCCAAGCCTTGAGAGTCCTCGTGTTACGGGCAGAGTGGAATTCCTTTGTGACCCTTCCACTGTTCAGAATTCAATCTGAGATCAATTATTTATGATGGCATGACACCTGTTTTAAGCAGGTGAAAGAGGAGAAGTGAGGATAGGATGCAAATCGTTTCTCTCCCAAATCACGTCTGGAGAAAACAGCGGAGGCGTGCACCCCTTTACCGCTCCCAGTGCAACAAGAGAGAAACAAAAGTTTCGCCCCCCACTTTTACAGAGAAAACAAACTACTGAAACTTAAAATCACCAAATAAACACAATAAATTTCAAAACAAAAGTGGTAACACTATGTAGGTGCCACACACCTACACAAAGTATGTCTGATTCTGAGTAGTCCACATTGGAAATTTAGTGTTTCCCACGGAGACTCTGAATGACATGCTCCACTATTATTCGTTGGACATCTGGTGGGTTCAATATGTCAGAGTCTAGGCTTGTGGTGGTGCCCTTGGCTTGTTCTTTTGGTCTTACTGCCTTTCCCTTATGTTACGATATCAACGGGGTCAATTGGAACGAAACTGTTTATCCCAGAACTGCCTGCCACACTTGATAACACCGGACACAAGGAAATGACTCATCAGATAGCGTCCCGGAGTTGACACAGTTTTCTCTACTGATGACACAGTTTGGATGTGTACGGCCTTTTATGGGTGTTAACCTAAACTCCTTTATAATGTTGAATGATGAGCAATCGGGGCTTCTTGCCGATCAACAGCCAATCAGCGCTGATGTGTCTGTAACAGTTTCTCTGCCTTTAGTAGAAAAAGTAAATTAAAGTGTACTTGTCTGTTTATGCGTCTTGCATCCAAAGTAGTATGTAAGTGGGGGTCGCCTGAAGGGTACAAACGAGTTTGGGCCCACCAAGGGTGTTTCACCGGCAGTGTTGGGCACGTTACTTTGAAAAAGTAATTAGTTTATAGTTACTAGTTACTTCTCCCAAACGTAACTGAGTTACTGAGTTACTCGACTATAAAACTAACTAGTTACCAGTAAAAGTAACTATTGCGAGAAGTTGGGCCCCCCCCGGGCCCCCACCTTCTCACAGCTTGTTTTCATAAGTTAGATGTGCACGACAGTGCACAACAACAAAGACAAGTACCTGCACAGAGGTTTGCTGATTAATGCACTCTGTTAGTTTTATTATTTGTTCCAACAGGACTGGAAAAAAATATTTTCGTCCTTAATTATATGGTAATTTTGTTATACATATAATCTTGTATTAAACATTTGTTTTATTAGAAAGTAAAATTATCTTGGGCGCCCCTTTTGGAGTCCGGGGTTATGGGTCCCCTGACCCCTCCCTCTGTGCTCGGGGAAAGCGGGTCTTTGATTCTCCACAACCACTATTGAGCTATTTCCTTCTGGATAATTTTCACCTAAACTAGTGTACTCTCACAAACTCACACAGGTGCAGGGTTCCAGGTATTAAGTGTTCACTTATAAACAGAAAGCCTGTAATTTTTTATTCTTTTATTTTCTTCACTTTCTTTTTTCAGGTATCACATTACACATGTCAGCTTAAATAATACTACATATGATTTAACAATGGCATCAAGGTGTTACTCGATTGTATCTGTTGCTTTATGTCTGTTGGTTGTGCTGTTCTTTTTGCGTCTCTTTCCAGGTGATGGAGCAGACAGAGGACGTTTTATCATTCTCTCCCTTTTATCTCTTTTTCTATCACCTCGTCTCTTTCATTTTTTTCTCTTCTTGTTCTTCCTTTACTGTCCTACATTCCCATTGTAGTGTCCATATAATTTGAAATTCTCCCTGCAGGAATCACAATAAAGCTATTACATGCACAAATCAAGCGGAGCACTATGGCGAAAGCTGTTTGCTCCACTTGTGAAAGCAAAATCTGTCGAGCTCTATTTGGCATTAAGACATCAATTCTTTTTGCCACATTGCTAGACAGGACACTGGGAAAAAAGTAAAACTATCGACTGAGATTATAGCGCCCTCTGGTGTACACATCATAAAAAAGAGAAGACCTCGTCATTATGGCAGCTGCATTGTTTATTTTTTACAAAAACCGAACAGGGAATAGAACAAAGAACACACATAAAGTCAAGGCATACCTTATTAAAATACATTTATTAAGCACAAAATACATACATATGCAAATCAAATAAATGATTAAAAATAACCTGAAGAATATTTTAAATCAAATACGTTTCTATACAGACAGAGACAATTGGCTGACGTCACTTCCTGTTTGCGGTAAGGCGTATTGTGTCACTTCCTGTTTTCACTGCGTGAGCAACAGTTTGTTGCTCCAGATTCTCTCGCTTTATCTTTAATCTCTTTGCTGTTAACATCTGTTTCTAACACATAAGCACTTTTAAAACATTTTCTGTTGCTGCACATCACGCTTTGGAACTCCTCGTGTTTCACGGTTTGCTCTCTTGGCGTGGTAGAAGGGCGCTAGCCTAGCTTTAGCCTAGCCTAGCTTTAGCTCCACAATGGCTTCCTCTCCTACTATTAGTTCAGCTTCTCCGTCTCTGACTAAGTCTCTCCCTTATCTCCTGCTTCTCTGTGTCAGATGTTAGCTATTCCTCTGCCTCCTTTTTAGTGATAATGGGTACTTGTGATAAATGTAGTGTTTTTTGTAGCTTTGGGAGACGAGGGTGTCAGAATTAGAGACCCGGCTCCGTGCTATGGAAAAACCAGCTGATAGCCGCCCCTCTGCTAGCACGGAGCCACATAGACCTAGCGTTACTTCACTTAGTGGTCCTCCAGAAGCACCTGAGCAGCCGGGTAAGCAGGCCGGCTGGGTGACAGTTCGTAGGAAGCATAGCTCTTGATTTCCAGCCCCCAGTTACCACCAACCCGTCTGCGTTTCTAACAAATTTTCCCCACTCAGCGACACACCCGCTGAGAAGCCGATCCTGGTGATTGGGAGCTCAATAGTCAGAAACGTGGCACTAGAGACACCAGGGACCATAATTAAATGCCTGCCAGGGGCCAGAACGGGCGACATAGAATCTTACCTAAAACTGCTGGCTAAGGATAAGCGTAAATACAGTAAGATTGTTATTCACGCTGGCAGTATGACCACTCGGTCACGCCGATCGGAGGTCACTAAAGTTGGTGTTGCTTCGGTGTGTGAGTTTGCTAAAGCAATGTCGAACTCCGTAATTTTCTCTGGTCCCCTGCCTGATCTGACCAGTGATGACATGTTTAGCCGCATGTCATCATTCAAACCGCTGGTTGTCTAGGTGGTGGCCTGAAAACGACGTGGGCTACATTGATAACTGGAGAACTTTCTGGGGAAAACCTGGTCTGATCCGGAGAGACGGCATCCATCCTACTTTGCATGGTGCTGCTCTTCTTTCTAGAAATCTGTCCGGATTTATTAGTTCTCCTAAATGCTGACAACCCAGGGTCCAGACCAGGAAGTAGAGCCGTAGTTTAACACACCTCTCTGCAGCTTCTGTACTGTTACCCATCCATTACACTATTGAGACGGTGTCTTTCCTACGGCCAAAACTTAACAGATCAAAAACTTATCTAAAAGGAACAAATCATAAAAACCTAATAAAAATCAATACGGTTCACCTTGAACCTAAAATAAAACAATTAAATGTGGTCTATTAATTATAAGGTCTCTCCCTCCAAAGACTTTGTTAGTTAATGAATTGATTTCTGATAAACAGATTGATTTATTTTGTTTCACAGAAACCTGGCTACAAGAGGACTACGTTAGTATAAATGAGTCAACTCCCTCCAATTATTCAAATTTCCACATTCCCAGATCTGTGGGAAGAGGAGGAGGAGTGGCAACCATCTTTCAGTCTGATTTATTAATTAGTCCCAGGCCAATTAATAACTACAGTTCTTTTGAACATTTAACCCTCAGTTTCCCTCAGTTTCCGTACCTGGAAGAAGAAAAAAAAAAGGACACTGTACACACATTCCCACTTAACACTCACATCCAAAAATCCCAAGTGTGGGCGGGCAGGGGGGGTCACCGCAATTCAACTATACAACTGCAAGTGCCCGACCCCCACCCCCAGACCAGACGCCCCCCGGACCCTGCCCCCCAAAAAGGGGGGGCCAACACGACCCGTACGGGCCACCCAACCAGAACCCCCCTCGCCCCCTAAATACCTAATAACCCCCCCCCCCCCAAAAAAAATAAATAAAAAATAAATAAGAGGGGGGACCCTGGCCAGCCAGCCCACACAAGCCATCCCAAACCCCACCCCCCAGATGAAACCCACACTGGGAGACTACACGGACCGGGACAGGGGGCCGGACACAAGCCCAACAGAACGTCCACCCCCCCTCCCCCCACCCGTAGATTGAATCCCTTCCCAACACTAACATTCAAACAACTCACCATACATTCAACAGTACTGGGTTAGTCCCTACTCCCCCTCCCTCCCCTCCCCCCACTAGCAGAGTGCCAATCCAATGAAGGGGAAGAGCATCTGCCCTGATATATTAATGTCCATGCCCCCCTACCAGCTCAACAGGCCCCGAGGCCCCCCAGCGCACCAGAGGCCCCGTGCAGGGGCAGACACCCGGGTGCGCACCAGCCCAGACCCCAAGCGGCACACCCCCCGGAACCGGAACCCCCGAGGCCCCACCGGGGCCCCCGCCCGAGGGTGGCGTGCCCCAGGGACCCCAGGCCCCCAGACCCACGCCGGACCCACCCAGCGGCAGCACAGCTACCAGGTCAGTAACCCACATCCGTCACCTCGTAGCTCCCCAAGAGCGCTGCAAGCGGCTGCTGTAGGCCGCCCGTAGGCCTCCCAAGCCCCTCCAAAATGGGGGCAACAGACTCTGGAGTCAGGCCCAAAAGGTGCCCCACTCGGAGTGCCCCCAGAGCCCCAGGAACCCCTCCATCCAGCCACTGTGCCCTGCAGGAAGGGCGCAGTGGCAACACCCCCCATTCCACTAAGTGATGGTACTGATCAAAGGAGCCCAAAGAGATCGATCAGATGTGGATGCAGATGCTGTCTCAAGATTAATATGATCCAACAAAAGATCTCTATACTGATTGATACTGAGATTTTCCTTACTTTTCCAATTCATGAGGATAGTTTTCTTTGCTATACATAATGCAGTGAAAACCATGTAGACTATTTTTTTTCCCAGAGGGCTTTCCTCCCATCTGTTTGCTTACCGAGCAAGCAAACTGATGGGGAAGGTGAAATTTTGTCCTTACATATCTGTGCCCAGAACCTCTGGACTGGTGTGCATAACCATAACGCATGAATATAATTATCAGGACGATTGCCTATGCAGTGTGGACAGATATTAGATTGTGCCAAACCCATCTTGAATAATCTTTGTCCTGTGTAGTGTACTCTGTAAAGGATTTTGTATTGTATTAGTTGTAAGTTGGTGTTTATAGTCAATTTGAAAGTTCTTAGACATATCTGAGCCCAGAATTTTGTCCAAAGCTAACTGATAAATCCTCTTCCCATTTCATAATAGGAAGAGATATTGAATCATCTATTTTAGTCAGTGTCCTGTATGATTTAGACCGTAGTTTGGGGGGGGGGGGGGGTTAAATCTAGGAGCTGTAATATATTAGTTGGGATTTGTAAACCATCTTTAATATGCTTAAATTTATTTCTAATTATAGATTTAAGTTGTTCATATTTCAAGAATTTATTTTTACTAATGCCATATTGCATATTTAGTTTGGCAAAATTGATGAACTCGGTTCCGTCAAGTAAATATTCCAGATATTCAATACCTTTACTCTTCCAGTATGTAAAGTTTATCGTATTATTATTTTGTAGAATGTCAGGGTTATTCCAGATGGGTGTACGACTGCATGGGATAAGTGATGACTTCGTCATTTTAAGAAACTCCCACCATGCTGTCAGAGTAGAGCTGATGTTAATATTTTTAAAGCATGTATGCCGTTTTATATTTGAGCTAATAAACGGCAAACCTGAAATGATGATATTATTGCATATCTTCTGTTCTATATCTATCCAGGGCTCGTCTAAAGGATTATGTTTTATCCATTTAGTGATATATTGTAGTCTATTTGCTAAGTAGTAATTATGGAAGTTAGGCAGATCTAGTCCACCTCTGTCTTTAGTTTTCTGTAGCGTCTTTAAGCTGATACGGGGTGGTTTATCTTTCCAAAGAAATTTAGAGATTGAACAGTCTAGAGATTTAAACCAGTCAGATGATGGTTTATTGGAGATCATTGAAAATAAGTAATTAATTCTAGGTAATACCATAATTGAAGCTACCCTACCCATGATTGAAATTGGAAGCAATTTCCATCTATCCAGGTCTTCTTCTATCTTTTTTAAAAGTGGTGTGTGGTTAGATTTTACTAAATCCGCAAGTTTAGACGGCACAGTAATACCCAAATATGTAATATTTCCTGATTGCAAATGTAAATCTAGGGGGTTCTGGAAAGAGCAATTATTTGGCAGTACCGTAGATTTAGACCACTTTATAGAGTAATCTGAAACCTTTGAGAGGGATTCTAGTAATCTAATTACTTGAGAGGGGGAATAGTTTCAGTGCTGAAGATTTTTAACCAATTCATAAAAGAATTGCCAAAACCAAGTTTATGTAGAGTAGCGCATAAAAAATTCCAATTTACTCTATCAAATGCTTTTTCTGCATCTAAAGACATTATAATAGTTTTATTATTTGTATTGTAGGAATAATCTATTAAATTAAGTAATCTGCGTGTGTTTGTGGATGACTGTCTTCCTCTGATAAAACCAGTTTGGTCTGGGTGGATTATGAAAGGAGTGACTTTGTCTAATCTTTTTGCAAAAGCTTTACAGCGTATTTTAATATCTACGTTGATTAAGGATATGGGACGATAACTGGTGGGAAACATAGGATTTTGCCTGTCTTAAGCAAAAGCCTGATAGTGGCAGAGTTCATATTAGCTGGAAATCTGCCATTTTCTGGAATTTCTTGCAACATTCTGTGAAACTTTGGTGCCAGAATATTCCAGAACTCCTTATAAAACTCAGTAGGGAAACCATCTGGGCTTGGAGCCTTTTTATTGGGCATGCTTGTTAAAGCTTCCTGAACTTCAACTGTTGTCAGCTGTGATTCCAGTGTCGTTCTTTGGTTATCTGATAGTTTAGGAAGTGTAATTTTATCCAGAAATTGCTAGATGTCATTGTCTGATGGATTTATCTGTGATGTGTATAAAGATTTGTAGAAATCTCGGAAGGTGTTGTTTATACATTCCGGATCATGTAATGTATTACCAGTAGAGTCTGTAACTGCAAATATAGTCGTTTTCTCTTTATTTATTTCTAGCTGATTAGCTAAGAAGCTTCCTGACTTAGTGCCATGTTCAAAATTTTGTAATCGAAGTTTTTTTTTATTAGAAATTTATTTTGCTTTTCAATATAATGGTTTAATTCTAGTTTTATTTTATGGATTTTACCCAACTTTCCCCCTTCCTGGGATGTTTCTAGTAACTTAAGTTTTTCTTCTAATTCCTGAATCTTCTTGTTTTCTATCTTCTTTTTGTGAAATGAGAATGAAATTATTTTACCTCTCGTCACTGCTTTCCCTGCTTCCCAAAGTATAGATGCTGAAGTGCCTGACAGATCATTGTATTCTAAGTATGAAGCCCACTCTTCTTTGAAAAATGTATTAAATTCTTCATCCTTAAGCAGCGATGTATTAAATCTCCAGCTCTTGTTAAGTGGGGTTATTTTTTTTATTTGTTAGGGTTGAATTACAGCCTCTGAAACGTCCGACAGCAGCGAGCTGCTGATTAAGAAATAGTCCAAACGAGAATAAGAATGGTGGACATTTGAAAAAAAAAGTATATTCCTTATTATTTGGATGAAGACATCGCCATGCATCGCAAAGACCAAAATCACTCATGTATTGTTTGACTATATTTAATGACTGCCAACTGCGCTGAGTCCCTGTAAATCCCTGATTTATGGGTTTCTTGCAATAAGACAACATCTGCCTTTAATCTTGTAAGCTGGATAAAGGTCTTCAGCTTTTTTTCTCTGGTGCCAGCTCCATGCACATTCCATGTCACAAACTTTACATTCATCATAGGTGAAAGTGAGAAGTTGAAAAGTGCATGTCCTCGGAAAAATAGTTATACAAAGACCCAGGTGGCATCATCTGACGTGGTTGTGATTGTCTGGTCAACAGGAAAGAAGCAGAAAAATAATATAAAGAAAGACAGAGAATTAGGAGAGTGCAAAGAGTGAGAAAAGATGAAAGAGAAAAAGCCACCGCCCATGCCTCGTGTACCCAACTGTGACTAACAACCATACCGTTCCAACGTGCTCTTGAGCTGTGCTTTTATTAGGCACCTGCCTTGCATGTGCAATGCATGGGCAGGGCCTATTACTATTCACCTCTAAAGGCGTCGCTATCTTATTAGGCGCCTGCCATAGCATTTGCAATGAGGAGGCAGTGCTGTGCGAAGCACAGCACTGCCTCCCATGCAAATGCATGGAGGCACCTATTACTATTCACCTCTAAACCACTCTCTTTGTTAGGCGCCTGCCTTGCATGTGCAATGAGGAGGCAGTGCTGTGCTTTGCACAGCACTGCCTCCCAATGCAAATACATGGGCAGGGCCTATTACTATGCACCTCTAAACTGACTTCTTTATTATTAGGCGCCTGCCATAGCAGTTGCAATGAGGAGGCAGTGCTGTGCGAAGCACAGCACTGCCTCCAATGCAAATGCATGGAGGCACCTATTACTATTCACCTCTAAACGGACTCTTTATTATTATTCTTTATTATTCCACGATTAATGCGGCCCGAACCGTAGCGAGCACCCCCACAATATAGGTATCAAAACGTGTGGCTCGATTACGAGATGTGTGCTGGTACTTTTATTGGGGTTTCGAGTTACCATGGCAACAAAATTAGCGAAAAACCACCCCCCAAAAAACCCATAATAATCAATGGAGTCGGGTAGAAAGAAAGCCTCAAAAAAGCCTCCAAATGACCATTTTCAACGCTGTACTGTGTCGTCATGCTTTCACCTACGAACACCGTTTAACTTCCAGTTTGTAGATATATCTGTGACCTACTCAGAAGTGAAAACGGGATGTGGATATCTTTTATCGTCTCCTCACAGTTACTCCTCAAAGCTCATGTCCAAAAATCATCAAAACGTAGGTATTTTTGTCAGGATTCGGGAAATGTAACCCTCATTGGTGTGGCATTTATAGATTTTTCGCAAATCACCTTAGACCGACACAAACCCGAAACCTCCTCCATTCATTTCCTATGGAGCGGTTTTGAAAAATGACGTCTAAAAATCCAAAACATCACATGTTTTCGCATCGTCGCTACTCCTAAACCGTTTTATGTACAGACATGAGACTTTCACACATGAATGTCCCAACCCTTCTGGCACTCACAAAAAAGGAATTTTGTGGATAACTGTTATAGTTTTTCCGCAGGAACAATTTGTTCGGGAGTAGCGAATGTGCAAAATCCTAAAAAAGCTTTGGAGCTGCATTTTCCCACATCAACCACTTTTTTACATCGTCGCTGTGTCTACACCGATTTTTGTACAAACATAAAAATGAGCTTCATGGTCCTCAAAAGCCTGCTGATACTCATGGTGAAAGAATTATTTTGATATCTCTTAAACTTTTTGAGCTACAGCGATTTGTTCGGAAGCGTTTTAAGAGGATTTCTGAAATTTCATAAAAATGTCCTTTAGATCATAATTTTTTACGCCTTTATTAAACTTTTTCCAGCAAAAACCGATAGCAAGTCTTCTTCCCCTATCCTTTACGAAATAAACACAGAAAAAATTACGTCTCTACCATTTACGGTTCCGGAGAAATCGTGCGTTGTTCGAGGCAAAGTTCTCCATTATAATCCAATAGGCAGACTTGGACACCAAGTGTCTGCACTTTTTTAGACTGGCCCGCTGCAGCTGTGTCAGTGAGTTTCCATGACGACGGAACTCTGAGGGCCAGTGGGAGACGTTCCATTGAGATAGAATGGCAACTTTCGACGCCAGCTGCAGCGGCTGTGATTAATGTAGAAATCTGAAATTCACACAGTCACTTCCTCTTAACATTTTAAAATTTTCATGTGACTTTCAGCCATGTGTCAGTTTACTGTCCCATTTTGGATTTTACATGCTTTCCTATTGGGTCTTTGCTTCCAACAGGACCTGGCATGATGCCTAGACACGACCCACTTGGCCAATACAGCACCACCCACATGTGGGAAATGGCACTACACACCATTTTGGTCAAATGTTGAGTTCTAGGCCCAGATGTGGTGAGGCTGAGTTGCTAAAGGAGGCAAATCTGACCAATAAACTTTGGTCACGTTTGGTGACATTAAGTATTGGCACCCCTATTTGAGGCACTTCCCAGTACAGGATTTGGACCAAACTGACAGAGTACAATCACCCGGTGATACTGAACACAACCATGTTAGCGGCTAACTGTTAGCATGTTGCTAACCGGAAGTAGCTCTAGAAAGGTTTCACCAACTTCTGCTTCACAGAGTCTGTTCTTACTTTAGAGAGAAAGCTCCACAAGAAATTTGGGCTACGTGGCATAAAGCATCTCCAAGCTATCAGGTGTCAAACATCCAATGCTTTTCAATGGGGGACCAAACCCCTTATGGTCCCAATACTGCATGCCCATATATGGCGCTACAGTATAGCTCAGATGGAAAGCGCAGGCTTTGCATGCATAAGGTCGTGGGATCGAAACCCGGCGTGGCAGACTAAGAATTTTGTATTATAATCCCCACAGTGTGTATATTAAAACATATGTGCTGATCCCATGAAGTATTTTTTTGTACCACCCGCCACTTTCAGTTACCATGGCAACGTTATAAACGACGTTTTTTCTCCCTATTTAAGGCTCATCCCAGTACAGGATTTGGACCAAACTAACAGAGTACACTCACCCAGTGATACCAAACACAACCATGTTAGCGGCTAACGGTTAGCATGTTGCTAACCGGAAGTAGCTCTAGGAAGCCTGTACAAACTTCTGCTTGACGGATTTGGTGAATTTTAGCATTTTCTCCCTTTTTAGGCACTTCTCAGTACAGGATTTCAACCAAACTAACAGAGTAACATCACCCGGTGATACTGAACACAGCCATGCTAGCGGCTAACCGTTAGCATGTTGCTAACGGAAATAGCTTTAGGAAGGTCCTACCAACTGCTGCTTAGCCAGAGTTCTTCTGCCTTTACAGACAGAGAAAGGGCTGCAGCTGTCAGTGAGTCTCCATGACAATGCTGCTAGCAAGAGGCTCCTAGGAGGTCCATTGACTTAACATGGCACCTTTCAACGGCCGTTGCGGGGGCTGTGAAGACCGTAGGAAGCTGAAATTTGCAGTGTGGCTTCCTGTTGCTATTTCTGACGGTACGGTACGCACCAAGTGGCAGGCGCCTTGCTAAATTTCTTCAGAAATTTTTCTAGTTATTCTTAATTTTTCTTCCGTCACGATTAATGCGGCCCGAACCGTAGCGAGCACCCCCACAATATAGGTATCAAAACGTGTGGCTCGATTACGAGATGTGTGCTGGTACTTTTATTGGGGTTTCGAGTTACCATGGCAACAAAATTAGCGAAAAACCACCCCCAAAAAACCCATACAAATGAATGGAGTCGGGTAGAAAGAAAGCCTCAAAAAAGCCTCCAAATGACCATTTTCAACGCTGTACTGTGTTGTCATGCTTTCACCTATGAACACCGTTTAACTTCCAGTTTGTCGATATGTCTGTGACCTACTCAGAAGTGAAAACGGGATGTGGATATCTTTTATCGTCTCTTCACAGTTACTCCTCAAAGCTCATGTCCAAAAATCAGCGAAATCATCGTTTACAATGAAAGTCAATGACGGAATTCTCCAACCGCTAGAGTGGCCCACTCTAGCTTTTTTAAAGATTTCAAAACTCCGAACGACTTGACCTTACTCGCTCAATTTTCACTCTACGTAGACAAATTATACATCAAAACGTAGGTATTTTTGTCAGGATTCGGGAAATGTAACCCTCATTGGTGTGGCATTTATAGATTTTTCGCAAATCACCTCAGACCGACACAAACCCGAAACCTCCCCCATTCATTTCCTATGGAGCGGTTTTGAAAAATGACGTCTAAAAATCCAAAACATCACATGTTTTCGCATCGTCTCGATCTCGATTACTGAACAGTCTTAGCTTACCTAGTCTAATGTAAATTTTACATAAAGTGCACTTAGAAACTTTAAACAGGCCTAGCTCAATTAGTTGAACCCTAAATTGTAGATGAAATGCTGGGACTGTGGTCTTGGGTGATAAATGCTGAATTATGAATTACTCATGCTAATTGATGCTAAGATGTTTCCATTGATGTTTGTCTGGCCGATTTCTTGGAACTGTTTTCGTTGTGATGTGCCTATGTGGCACACCAACAGGGGGGCCAACAGACAACTGGAGTGTTTTTTTTTACGATGTGCCTCTCGGGCACATCAGCAGAGATTGTGTGACCTCAGAGACTGAGCTACACAATCGGTTGCCATGAAGATCACATATGAACGGACTCTGGAAGCCGGAAGCTTACATGCTTGGATTGGACAGAATGACCGACTGTTTTTGGAGAGGGACAATCTTGGAGCTGTCGTTCCAGTGGTCCAGGACTGGTTGATCATCTTTGGTGATGTGCCATTTAGACACATCACCAGGGGGTCTGTTACGATATCAACGGGGTCAAGTGGAACAAACTGTTAATCCCAGAACTGCCTGCCACACTTGGATAACACCGGACACAAGGAAATGACTTATCTGTCAGATAGCGTCCCGGAGCTTACACAGTTTCTCTACTGAAGACACAGTTTGGATGTATAGGGCCTTTTATGGGTGTTAACCTAAACTCCTTTATAATGTTTGAATGATGAGAAATTGGGGCTTATTGCCGATCAAGAGCCAATCAGCACTGATGTGTCTGTAACAGTTTCTCTGCCTTTAGTAGATAAACTAACTTGAAGTGTACTTCTCTGTTTATGCGTCTTGCATCCAAAGTAGTCTGTAAGTGGGGGTCGCCTGAAGGGTACAAATGAGCTGGGTCCACCGAGGGTGTTTCACCGCCGACAGGGTGCAGTACCTCTTATCACCTTACTTGTCCTTAAGCTTTTCTGTTTCACTTTGTGGTTTGGAGACAGATTTTAATGGCTTACTGTGTGGAGGTTGTGATTTTTGAGGACTGAATATAATAGAAGATCCACTGCTGTCTGATTCACTTCCAGTACTATCTGAACTACCCTGTTCATTCTGCACAGTTTTAAAGGAGCACGTGGCTTCAGGGTTTTTATTATTGGCTGAAGGGGACAGTGTGGGGGTAGTTAAAACTTCAACTCTATCCAAACACCATTTCCAGACTGGGTTCTTAGGACACTTTATCACAGAGGGAAAGCTGATGAGCTTTAGCGACTCTTCTGAGTCAAACTCAACAATCACTTGAAAGTCTTTGAGTCTCACTATTTTGCTGACACTGCCATATAATGATACAACCTCTACAACATCTTCATCTTTGTCATCATCAAGTAGGCCCTTCAAAAGAATGGATTTTCTGGCATCTACACCATATTCTCTCCTAATGTCAACAACAGAAGCCATATTGTGCCTGGTTATCATCAAAGTCAAAAGGATTACTTAGAAACTATTTATATTAGTTTTTTATAGCACAAAATCCTCCTGGCTGGCTCGCCACTTATGTAACCAATTTGTGTAACTTACGAATGGATAAGTTGAGAATTTTAGATTTCAAATGTTGTAGTTACAATTAATGTTGCTAAAGTTCGAAAAGGAGGACAATAAGCACAAGCAACCATATGGTCAAGAAAATAAACAGACTGTTTAATACAAAAAATTAAACAGAATACTATTGTAACAATTTTTTTAACAGAAAGTGTCACTCTTATTATAACAAGCAGTGTGTTTCTTTTTTTCCGGATTCCTTATTGTTCAGTTCCTTTCTTTAGTTCAATACTTTAGCTTTAAGTCAGTCAGTCAAGTCTTTGTCAAATGTAATGGTCATGTGTTTCTTTGGATCCAAAATCTTATCTTAATCCAGTGCAAAGCAGGCAGCGGATCCAGCAGTCCCTGGTCTTGGGCGGAAACCTGGAGCTCAGCACATTCAATCAAGGCCTGCGGTGGTATGCAGCTGGACAATGTTCCAAGTTGAATGTAGTTCAAAAAAAACACAACCTGCATATATATATATATATATATATATATATATATATATATATATATATATATATATATATATATATATATATATATATATACTCACTGGCCACATTATTCGGTACCCCATGCTAGTAACGGGTTGGACCCCCTTTTGCCTTCAGAACTGCCTCAATTCTTCGTGGCATAGATTCAACAAGGTGCTGGAAGCATTCCTCAGGGAGTTTGGTCCATATTGACATGATGGCATCACACAGTTGCCGCAGATTTGTCGGCTGCACATCCATGATGCGAATCTCCCGTTCCACCACATCCCAAAGATGCTCTATTGGATTGAGATCTGGTGACTGTGGAGGCCATTTGAGTACAGCAAACTCATTGTCATGTCAAGGAGCAGTTGCCTGAGAGCCCTGAGCTGACCGCTTATGCGCAAATAGATTCATGTCTGCCACATGCTCAGAATGGCCTGACGGGCTTTTTGCGTTATTGACGTACGGACTCTTTTTATATCACAAACTGATTTTTTTTTCTTTTCCACTGACTTCCATGTTTGATTTTCTGTTATGACGTTTATACTGTGATGTTGCATTATGTTGATTGTTATGGGTTTATGATTAAGAATGGAAACTGTCTGCTACAGACACAGACACCAAGATCTACAGTTCTTGCAATATTTTTGCTTTGTTATTAAGAGAACCAGGATCTGATGAGTATCGCAGATCCATAAGTTACTCGGTAAGGGTAATTTTTACATTCAACATGGGGTGTCTTCTCGCTCAGATTGGCCCAGAGAGGGATTCCCCTTGACTGAGCTGCATCAGTTTTTACCATTTGTTAGACAAGGTGGCGTTTTCTGGTGGAGGCCAGCCCGCCCTGTGATGCCCCCTACTGGTACTTTTGGATTTGTAAGGTTTGAAAGTGATGGATGTTCATCCATGGGAATGGAGAGTGGAGGACCAAGTAGGAGGTTTTTTGGGGTGGAGGTAGAGTAGACGGATTTGATCCAGTCTGAGATGATTCCAGCTTTATGACATGGCGCATTATCCTGCTGAAAGTAGCCATCATGGGTTGGGTACATTATGGTCATAAAGGGATGGACATGGTCAGCAACAATACTCAGGTAGGCTGTGGCGTTGCAACGATGCTCAATTGGTACCAAGGGGCCCTAAGAGTGCCAAGAAAATATTCCCCACACCATGACACCACCACCACCAGCCTGAACCGTTGATACAAGGCAGGATGGATCCATGCTTTCATGTTGTAGACGCCAAATTCTGACCCTACCATCTGACTGTTGTAGCAGAAATCGAGACTCATCAGACCAGGCAATGTTTTTTCCAATCTTCTATTGTCCAATTTCGATGAGCTTGTGCAAATTGTAGCCTCAGTTTCCTGTTTTTGTTTGTCTTCTGCTGCTGTAGCCCATCTGCCTCAAAGTTCGACGTACTGTGCGTTCAGAGATGCTCTTCTGCCCACCTTGGTTGTAACGGGTGGTTTTTTTGAGTCACTGTTGCCCTTCTATCAGCTCGAACCAGTCTGGCCATTCTCCTCTGACCTCTGGCATCAACAAGGCATTTCCGCCCACAGAACTGCCGCTCACTGGATGTTTTTTCTTTTTCGGACCATTCTCTGTAAACAATAGAGATGGTTGTGCGTGAAAATCCCAGTAGATTAGCAGTTTCTGAAATACTCAGACCAGCCCTTCTGGCACCAACAATCATGCCACGTTCAAAGTCACTCAAATCACCTTTCTTCCCCATACTGATGCTCGGTTTGAACTGCAGGCGATTCTCTTGACCATGTCTACATGCCTAAATGCACTGAGTTGCCGCCATGTGATTGGCTGCTTAGAAATTAAGTGTTAACGAGCAGTTGGACAGGTGTACCTAATAAAGTGGCCGGTGAGTGTATATATTAGGGCTGTCAAAATAGCGCGTTAATTTCGATTATTAAAAAAAATAACAGATTAAAAAAAATAACGCAAATTAATCGTATATGGTAGTTCACTGCTATTGTTTTCATCCAGGTTTTTTGCGCCTGCGCGCAGGACTGGAAGGCAGAAGGGCAAGCACAGCGGCAGACGCAAACAGAGCAAACGATGAGTTCTCGACGTATTTTTCTTCTTTAGATAACGTATCACAAGATCGTTTTAAGAGTAAGTTTATGGTTGATGGTATCAGATTGCCAGATACCGTCCAGATAGCGAGTCTGTGAATGCTGGCCAAATGATTTAGTCCGGTCCGGTGGCCAAATGCATTATCATTATTCAACAGCTGTATCTCCTCGCTGCATTGACCAATCTGCACTAGATTTTTTGTGAGTCGTGGGCGAGCGCTGCCCAATGCGTTCATGTGTATCGCCCGGTGGACGGGCGGGGAAAATGCGTGACAGCTTCTGCGGTGGCTGGCGGCGGGCGGTGCGCGAAGGCGCTTGGCTGCAGGGCCGATCGACGCTTGCGGCTTTAATTATTCAAGCAGAACAATGACCAGTGCAAAATTAAGTTGTATTTACCGGAGATGAAGTGTAGACTGCAAATTCTGTCGGGGTATGATGGCTCCTACAGTCCAATGGAATTGTCTGCCTGGGTCCTTTTTCATCGAAAATATCAATTTCTTTCTTCGTCCTTCGGTAAACAAAAGAAACCTACATCCGACGATTTGGAATTCCTCTTTAGGCGTTTTGTCTACCGGCGTAACCCGGAAGTAGCGCAGACATCACTTTACTGTTGTAATATGTTGATATTGAGGGTTGTGTTCATTTATTTTCATTGTGTCCCCTACGTTACTGTGTGCCACATATGCCACAATGACACATGTTAAAACGTCTGAAGGCATGAAATGTGAATAAGAGTTTTTGAACTTTAATGTATCTAATGCTGATTATTCATTGAATCATTTGAATTTAAATATTTAAAATACTTTCACAGAAAAAATTATATGCGATTAATTTAGATTAATTAATTACAGAGTATGTAATTAATTAGATTAATTTTTTAATCGATTGACTGCCCTAATATATATATATATATATATATATATATATATATATATATATATATATATATATATATATATATATATATATATATAACTTAATTAACTATTAAAGTCCAAAAGTATGCAGGAGCAACAAATCCCATTTATCACAAAAAAATATTTAACTAATGGCAAGCTTGCAAAAAACATGTCACTGTATTCAAACCGTTATATGTTTGTACATAACAAAAATGAGAATCATTCAAATATTCCAGTGTTACACATTTCTCCGATTTGTTTTATGTTTCTTTTTTTTTCCTTGTCGAAACATACAAGCAGTAATACCTGTGACTCCATTTAGCATTAGCTTCATTTCAGGTTGCAAAAATACATCACAACACTCACCGGAGAAATTCACAGCAGAAACAGATTTAACTGCAAGAATCCTTCTCTTCAGTCAACCGTTACCGGATTTCACAAAAAAATTATCGTGTAAGGTACTTTATTTTTTTTTCAGTGTACTATGCACCTTATTTTCGGCGGAAATACAGAGGCAGCGAGTTGACGTTTTTTTGTGCGAGACTTCCAACCGCTCACTTCCTGTCACTGTTTAGCTAGCTGAAAAGCGACTTATGCAGCTACTTCGTCTCAAATTACTCGTCATTATGACTTAGAGGAAGACCGGGATCAATTGTACGGTTACAGGTTGTCATAATAACGGGTGTAAAAGAAAGGTTTATGTGGAGAAGGAGTGTTTTAATCATCGACAGGGAACAAGAGCTTCGGATGCGGGGTGCCCTACTTCCTTCAACTCCAGCCGAAGAATGAAGAACCTCCTCGCCTGTGATTAAAAGCTTAAAATTTGAAGAAACCACCGAAGCGACTGTATGTTTTTTGTTTTCATTTTGTGGACAAAAGACTGACAGAAGACCCACGACGCCAGAAAAGTGGCTGGGCTACGAAGTTCCATTAAAAACAAAATCAAGGAGACAAAGAGGAGAGACACAGGTAAGCTAAGGGATGTTTACATTAGCCATCTTTAACTCTTATTCCTTAGTTTGTGTCGCTCTTGATAAAACATGCTTTCACATGAAGACAGCTGTCTTTTGGCTTTGTTCCCTCTGTAAATTATTATCTGGATATTTTTACATCCCTGCTGGTAGGTCTATGGGGTTCTGTTTGTAAAGTTATACAATCAGAGATAAAAGGCAGGGTTTGTTTTTCATATTTTTGTTATTCATAAAGCTATAAATAAGTCACAGTTCCAAGTTAAATATTTAAATAAGCTGAATATTTAGCTCCAAAGTAAACTTTTAGTTTGTAAACTACAATTTTTATTTGGAGTTAAATATTTAATCTGAAAACTAAATGCTTGTTTTACAAACTGAACATTTAGCTGTGTAATTAAATATTTTGTTTGGAACTGTGACATTTACAAATATATAACTGTATAAATGTATGTTGAAAATCGGACTTTAAAAATGAAGACCCATTTTATTCCTCTTACCACAGTAAAGAACCCAAAATATTGCTGTTAGATTTTGACTGTGTAACCTTACAAATGTCATCCCACATACTAACACAGGGTGTTTGTAAAAATGATGTGCTGATATGAATATTTGAATAAGTAATGATGCAGGTGGTGCTCTATTAGCTTGGTGTTGGTATGTTTTATGCTGTTTAATAAACTTATTGTGGTCTTGTGTTTGACAGATGACAGCCGGTGTGATGCAGAGGCTAACCGGACCGCTCCATAGTCAGAGTCACCTATGAATAAACATGCTGAAACTACAGGCACCGATGGATCACACCTAGGAGAAAAGAAGAAGAAAAATGTATGGGGCAGGGAACACACTGGCTTCTTGGAGTATCTTCGTCTTGGCGATAAAGTGACGGCAGACAGAGGCTTTACCATTGGAGATCTGCTGTTTGAGAGGCGATTTAACCTTGTTCTACCAGCATTCACTTATAAAGGAGAGCAGTCCTCTGTTAAGGATGTAACTGCCACAAGGAGGACTGCAATTGTCCACATACATGTGGAAAGAGTTATCATGAGGCTCAAAGTTTTCACAATGTAATTGGCATTTATTCATAATTAGATCAAGTGGATGTCTAAAGTGTATCTTATGGACATGAACTGGCAAGAAGATACAGTTTTTCATTTATTGAGTTTATGCAATTTGTTTACACTAAATGTAATTACATTTAACTTTTAAAATGGTAAAACATTGTTAAGTTTTAACATTTCATTTTGCTAGCATATTTGTAGGCCATTTAATTCTTTGTGGTGCAGGAAACATCAATCATTCAGCCTTTTGGGGATGGCGCAGCTCATCTGTTCAGGAGAATCCGTTCAGACCTTGGCCACGGCAAACTGCACCTTTAAACAAAGTCACAGTTACTTTTTATTTATATTAGTCCTTGGTGTCACATTTATATAAAAATATGGATAGTTTGTAGTGACGACTATAAACAGTCCATATTTTTCTACTTACCTTCCTGATATATGTCCAAATTGCCATTAAAGATTAGACGGTTATGAATTAGAATGGAGGACTTACCTTTACAGAAAGGAAGAGGTGGTGTGCTGACCGAATATTAGCCAAACTTGAATGACCCCGCAGCATCAATGAACAAGAGATCAGACTTTTACTTATCTGTTGAATCTGTTGAATAAAAAATAAAAACGTTTTCATATACCAAATTTTATTTCCCAAATGCTTTAAAGTCAATGTTTTCATTAGCTCTTTAACATTGACACCCTAACAAATAAACTAGAAATAGAGTTACAGCTTCATCCTAAAGCCAACTTACATTTTAACTAGGGCTGTCAAAATAACGCGTTAATTTCGATTAATTAATTTTAAAAAAACGGCTTTCGAAAATAAGGTGCTGCAGCCCATAGACATAATACAAGAGTAGACCCCGCATTGACTGTCGTGGCGCAGGAATTACGGCCGCTGTGACGGCCCTGCTGCGCGGTCCGGTGTGCTATGACTGTCGATTAATTCTATCAATTAAGGTCCTTTAAGTGGGAGGCGCTTCCATTATGCGGCCACCTGGATTGTACTTAAGGAGCGCCGTTCCATTCAGGAGGGGAGTCCCCTGGTCGAAGCAAGCGCGCTGCAGACAGCCATCCAGTCCAGACCAGGTTGGGGTCTGGGCTTCCTGGTGTGGAGGGACCAAGCGTGATTGCCCCATTCGAGCTGCCGTCTGATTCCGACGTCTAGACCAGTTTTTTGATTCTTTTAAATAAATGCCTTTTATAGGCTGAAAGCACTGCCTGTTTCCGTGTCCCCCAGTTTTTTTGTTGCGACCAGTCGAGCCGGGTCGTAACAAATGGGGGCTCGTCAAAAAACAAACAACAAAAAAAAAAAAAAACTAAATTTATACAGTTTAGAGATTTGTTCGTTTGACTGCATGATGTTTTATTCATCTTGTTTCTATTTGTAGAAGCGAGCAGTGACATCACTGTTGTGGGTGTGGCACGGCTTTGTTAACTAGTTTGTTGTGGGCAGCTGTGGCAAGTTGGTGGAGTGATCCAATATACAGGTGAGTGAAGTGTTTTTTGGGGCTTGTGCATCAATGTGGGTTCTGTTTTAGTGATTGTGTCTCCTGCTAGGCTAAGTGGTGCTGTCGCTTTAGACTTCACCTGTTTGTTGTTTTGGTAGTGTCGTGGTGGTTTGCGGTTGGCGTTCACTGTGTAGGCAGTGATCTCGGGGGCAATCCGTGAGATTAATTTCTTACTGGTTTGGTGCTTAATAAACCCGCCGCCAATCCACGTGAAGAGCCAGGAATTAGTTAGGCAGGTGAGTCGTGACAGGCAGGTAAAGTATAGTGGGGACATGGTTGCTTTGGGCCCGTTGTGCACTTGTTTCAATTTACTTTCACTTTACACTGTTTTTGCCGTTTAACTTGGGTGTTTTTTCCTGTGACGTGTGATTACAGTTTTGCTTTAAAATGGAATTTGATCTGGATGGTTTTGTAGCTGAACCTTCTTTGGAGAAGTTTAGTGGTGCTACTAAAAACGATCTCATAGCTATTGCTGCTCAGTTTGAAGTACCTGTGGTTAAACAGGAGAGGAAGGAGATTATTAAAAGGCGACTGCATGCCGCATTAGTTGAGCAAAACATTTTACCACCTCCAGAACCAACCACCCAGGGTGAAGTTGGGACGTTTCACGCTGATGTGCGTAAAATGGAGTTGGAATTGGAGATGCGTCGTTTGGAGCTTCGAGAGAAAGAGCTGCAGCATCAAGTTGAGATGCGCAAATTGGAATTGGAGGCAGCTGCCAGACGCGACTCTGCTCGCGTTTCTGTTGATCAGGCCGGCAGTGCTACTGGGGCAGAATTTGACATAAACAAATGTATTCGCTTGATTCCACCGTTTAGTGAGTTGGATGTGGACAAATATTTCATCCTGTTTGAACGTGTGGCAAAGACGCTGAAGTGGCCTAAGGAGGTTTGGTCGCTGCTTCTGCAGTGCGTATTTACCGGTAAAGCGCAGGAAGCCTATGCCTCGCTGTCACCTGGTGACAGCTTAAATTATGATAAAGTAAAGAGTGCAGTGGAAAAAGCTTATGAACTCGTGCCTGAGGCATATAGACAAAAGTTTCGCCACTATAAAAAAGCCGACTATCAAAGTTACACTGAATTGGGCCGTGTTAAAACTGCTTTATTTGATCGGTGGTGCGCTGCGCAAGATGTTAAAAACTTTGATCAGCTCCGCGACCTCATTTTGTTGGAGGAATTTAAAAATGGCTTACCGGAAAATATTGCAACCTACATTAATGAGCAGAAAGCTAAGAACGTGTCAGAGGCGGCAGTGTTGGCGGACGAGTACGTGCTGACTCATAAGGATTATTCGGGTCCTGTGGGTTTTAAACAGCGTTTTGGTCAAAATGTGAGCCGCAGTGATCGGGTTGGTGTCGCTAATCAACTGGAGGCAATACAATTTAAAAATCTGCTGGTTCGGGATGATGAGCGGGTTTGTCATTTCTGTCACAGACGCGGACATATTAAAGCAAATTGTCATCGGCTGAAAGTTGAAACGAAAAAGTTTCAAACTGCCCCGAAAGGAGTAGGTTTGGCTGCGCCGGTGCGGAGTTCTTTGGAGGACACGAAGGAAAATCGGTCTTCTGAAGTGGGTGTCTCATATCTGCCTTTCATTCGTGAGGGTTTTGTGTCATTGCCAAGTGGCGAGGAAAAGGTTCGAGTTAAGATCCTGAGAGATACGTGAGCGTTTGACTCTTTCATTAGAGCTGACGTGTTGCCGTTCTCGGCTGAGTCTGAGACAGGTGCCTGTGTCCCGATTCGGGGAATGGGATTAAATGTAATGTTTGTTCCGTTACATAAAGTGTCTCTAGAGTGCGAACTATTTACTGGAATCACACAATTAGCTGTGCGCCCTGCTTTGCCAATTGACGGCGTATCTGTGATTTTAGGAAACGGTTTAGCTGGAACGCATTTGTGGGCGGACACTGTGCCGTTAGGTGGGCTGGTTACATCGGACCCCATTCAGCGAGTCATTTCTCAGACTGAGAATAATGGAGAATTCGCAAATGTATTTACCGCATGCGCGGTTACCAGGGCCATGGTGCGCGCTCAGAGCGAGAAAGAAGACAAAGGTGCAAGGAAAATTAAATTGCCTTTGTCTAATTTTCCATTCTCTCTATCTCGCAGTGAGTTCGTCGCGGAGCAGCAAGCCGATGTTTCTTTGAAGAATCTTTTCGATCAGGTTCGCCCACTCAGTGAAATAACAGACTGTGCATGTGGATACTTCCTGCAGGACTCGTTGTTGGTGAGAAAATGGTTACCACATGTTGACATTGTGGGGGAACCGGTGTTTCAGATAGTGGTTCCCATTAAACTTTGCTCCGCAGTGTTAAAAGTTGCTCATGACGAGTCTGGCCATTCTGGTGTACGTAAGATGTATGACCGAGTTCTAAGACATTTTTTCTGGCCTCGTCTGAAAAAGGACGTTTCATCTTATGTTAAGGTGTGTCATGTCTGTCAGGTCATTTCCAAGCCCAATCAGGTTTTGAAACCGTTCCCTTTGAGCCCAATTATTGCCGCATCTGAGCCATTTGAGCATTTGATAATCGACTGCGTGGGTCCGTTACCCCGCTCAAAGGCTGGGTCATCATATCTGCTCACTGTGATGTGTCAAAGTACACGTTACCCAGCAGCTTATCCGTTACGTACAATAACAGCTAGGTCGGTGGTACGTGCACTCACTCAGTTTTTTTCGGTGTTTGGTATCCCTAAATTAATACAGTCTGACCAAGGCACTAATTTTTCATCACATTTGTTCAGTCAGGTTCTAAAACAGCTACGGGTGCGACACAATAAAGCAACAGCGTATCATCCGGAGAGTCAGGGGGCGTTAGAGCGTTTCCACCAGACTCTGAAGTCTCTCCTGCGCGCTTACTGTACAGAACTGGCGGGTGACTGGGAGGAAGGATTGCCTTGGCTGATGCTGGCTGCCAGGGAGGTAACCCAGGAAAGTACCGGGTTTAGCCCAAATGAACTAGTTTTTGCACACACTGTGAAGGGTCCGTTGGCTGTGGTGGCGGACGGGCTGAAAGAGCCTGTTCCACCGAAAAACTTGGTGGATTATGTTAATGGTTTTAGAAGGCGCTTGTATCGGGCAAGGGAACTTGTTAAAGAGAAGTTGACTGTGGCGCAGGAAAAAATTAAAAATTTGTTTGATCGGCGTGCAGAGGTGCGTACATTTCTGCCGGGAGATCAAGTGTTGGCTTTGTGTCCAATTATGACTTCTCCTTTTCAGGCAAAGTTCACTGGTCCATTTACAGTTCTGGAGCGGGTTTCCGATCAGAATTATTTAATCTCTATGCCAGAGCGGAGAAAGAAAACCCAGTTGTGTCATGTCAACATATTAAAACCATATTATGCTTGTGATGATTTATTTCAGTCACAGTGTAATGATGCCATGCCTGCATGTGCCGTAAACAACCTTGCTGGAAGGAGCGAGACTTTCGGCACCACGGACAGCGCACTGTCACTTGTGGGGGATGACAGTGACGTGGATGGGTTGGACAGCTCTCTGATTCATGGGCGTTTTAAGAACTCTGAAACTTTGGGCAAGTTGGACACGTTGTTGGCTCACTTACCTGCAGGTCGTGCTAAACAGTTAGCGGAATTGATACAGGATTTTCCATGTCTATTTTCAGACACACCTGGTCGCACACATTTGATCAAACACGATGTGGATGTGGGTGATGCTAAACCAATAAAGCAGCGGTTTTACAGGGTGAATCTGGAGAAGCGTAAGCACTTGGATGCAGAAGTAGATTACATGCTTCAAAATGGGATAGCAGAACCAAGTATGTCCAGTTGGGCATCGCCATGTATTCTAGTCCCCAAGTCTGATAACACTCTACGTTTCTGCTCAGACTTTCGCAAGCTTAACGCTGTTACAAAACCAGATTGTTTCCCTTTGCCGAGAATGGATGATTGCGTTGACCAGGTGGGTTCTGCTAACTTTGTCAGTAAATTTGACCTTTTAAAGGGTTACTGGCAGGTGCCATTGACAAAGCGTGCACGTGAAGTGTCAGCGTTTGTTACACCTACAGGCTTGTATTCCTACACGGTAATGCCGTTCGGTCTGAGAAATGCGCCGGCGACATTTCAAAGACTAATGAACAGAGTGGTTGGTGACATGACTGGTTGTGCGGTTTACTTGGACGACGTGGTGGTGTACTCTGACACGTGGGAAGAGCACGTGGAGCGCATCCGAGAGCTTTTCACTCGTTTGGCGGGGGCGAGGTTAACGGTCAACCTGGCCAAGTGCGAGTTTGGAAGGGCGACTGTTACCTATTTAGGTCGTGTGGTTGGCCAAGGTGAGGTCCGCCCTGTTGAAGCAAAGGTTCAGGCGGTAGAGCAGTTTCCTGTTCCAGCTACAAAGAAGGAGCTAATGCGTTTTCTTGGGCTGGTGGGATACTACAGATGTTTTTGTCGAAACTTCTCATCTGTGGTGGTGCCTCTGACAAATTTGCTGCGCAAAGATGTAAAGTTTGAGTGGTCCACCCTTTGTCAACAGGCTTTTGAGCAGGTGAAAAGGCTCCTCTGTGCTGCTCCTGTATTGGCTGCACCACGTCTTAAACATCCTTTCCAACTTTACGTGGATGCCAGTCATGTGGGTGCTGGAGCTGTCCTTACACAGACTGATGATCTGGGTATTGGTAGGCCGGTGAGTTACTTTTCGAAAAAATTCGATAAGCATCAGTTGAATTACTCAGTGATCGAGAAGGAGACGTTTGCTTTGATCTTAGCCTTAAAACATTTCGATGTTTATTTAAGTGGTGGCGCTAACATCATGGTTTTTACAGATCATAATCCGCTGACGTTCTTGTCTTCCCTTAAATGTCCAAATCAGCGTTTGATTCGCTGGTCATTGTTCCTGCAGTCTTACAATCTGGATATCCATTACATTAAAGGAAAAGACAACGTCATAGCTGATGCGTTATCTCGCGCTCCACTTTTGTAGCACGTTTGGTTGTTTTTGTGCTTGTTTTTGTCCCTGTTTCCTTTCTATGTGCCTTAAAGAAGCTTCTGAGTGCACCAGTTGCTGGTCTAGAGAGTGAGCAGAGGAGGAAATCGGTACATTAAACCAATCCAGCTGAGTATAACGTGGGTAAGAGCAATATGTTAAGGGTGGCTGGGTTTACTTTACACGTTTTGAGTTTGGAGCAGGGTTCCATATAGAACCTGCTTTTTTATGGGCGGGGGTGTGACGGCCCTGCTGCGCGGTCCGGTGTGCTATGACTGTCGATTAATTCTATCAATTAAGGTCCTTTAAGTGGGAGGCGCTTCCATTATGCGGCCACCTGGATTGTACTTAAGGAGCGCCGTTCCATTCAGGAGGGGAGTCCCCTGGTCGAAGCAAGCGCGCTGCAGACAGCCATCCAGTCCAGACCAGGTTGGGGTCTGGGCTTCCTGGTGTGGAGGGACCAAGCGTGATTGCCCCATTCGAGCTGCCGTCTGATTCCGACGTCTAGACCAGTTTTTTGATTCTTTTAAATAAATGCCTTTTATAGGCTGAAAGCACTGCCTGTTTCCGTGTCCCCCAGTTTTTTTGTTGCGACCAGTCGAGCCGGGTCGTAACAGCCGCCATCTTGGGGCGGTCGACCTGCTACCCTACGCTGTATACACCTTAGCATTGTGCGGCGTATTTTTGCTTATCCGTTTATCCCTATGACGTCAGGGCTTGAGGGATAACTTTTCACATGTAAGATTAAAAGATATGTTTATATTAGAATGTGATTTTTCTAATATTAGATAGAGAGTTACAGCTCTACACGTCCAAGTTTTTGTGACTTAGTCTTTCCAAAATTGCATCTACTCTGTGAAGGCATAAGAGCTTTAGACATTGGTGAATAATATATATATATATATATATATATATATATATATATATATATATATATATATATATATATATATATTATTCACTAATGTCTAACAAAGCTCTGATGCCTTCACAGAGCAGCTGCAAATATAAATATTTTGATCGATAGATAGATATTGTTGGGATTAATGTTTATACTTCATTAATCAATTTATCTTATTATGATGTAGTAATGTAAGCTTCTGATATAATCATATTACTCACATGATAGCTTAATCATGTCTTCTCTTCCTGAAACAAGAAGACTCAGCTACAAGATTATGTGCTGACTGAACTTGATTGCTCAGCTGTGTATCTTTGTTGACAACTGAGGCTGTAAACTATCTGTTCCCCCACCCTTCAGTACAGCCTCAGTCCTGTAACTTGGGAAACGCCCCAAACTTAATAAAACCGAGGAGAACGTTGAGACCGGCAGAGTGGGTTGGAGATTGTAACTGTGCGGTCTCTTCCTACTCTCTTCGAGAATGAAACTAAACTAATTGTCTGTGTGCCTTTCTTTCCTTGTTTGTATGATGTTCTAGGTGCTTAGACCTGACATTAACTTGGTCCTTCGAGCCGGATACCAACATACCTGAAATTACTGGTGGACGCGGGTGAAATCCAGAAAGACTGTGGCCACAGCAGGACTGAAGAGTCCTTCAGACCCTTTAACGGGACTGGGTTTCCCCCCGTCCCCTAGGATTCTGAAGGTTGACGGTGATCCGAGGGATTAAGGCACAAAGGAGGACAGCGGAGTCCTGTAAATTTCGTAAGTAGGTTTTTCATTGAAACAAAAAACCTTAGTAAGAAAGAAACAAAATAGAGTAAAGCAAAATAGAGCTAGGTTTTCATTGAAAAAAAAAAACCTGAGTGAAAAAGACAAAATAGAGTAAAATAATTCCTACCAGGGGAGCAGGCCCCCGAAACTGTCTGTGGTAAAAGTAGGATATTTTACGTCTATAAAAGAAAAAGACCTGAGGAATTCTAGACTCTGTTCGGGCAAAAATAATATAGAGCTAAATAACTCCTTCCAAGGGAGCAGGACCCTGAAACTGTCTGTGGTAAAAGTAGGATATTTTTCGTCTATAAAAGAAGTGGAACTAGTTCGCCAACCAGGGGAGCAGGCCCCCGAAACTGTCTGTGGTAAAGGTAGGATATTTGTCATCTCAATTAAATAGGCCTTAAAGTGTGACTGAGAGAGTGTTTGGTAACAATATAACGACTAGGTTCTATTGCTCCATACTAAAACAGAAGGGAAAGTACAATATGACTTTTGTGGATGCAAATGCAAGAATTTCTCACCTGAAAAGGTTGAAGCAGAAATTACCACAATAGTTTTTAGTATTGTCCTGCTGAAAAACAAACCCCAGTGTTTAGAACACCCCAGGTGTTAGCACACTGGACCAAATTGATCTGAAATCGGAAAAAGCTCGAGCAAATTAAGGGAAGGATTAATATGCAGCGACTGGAAATTTGTGCAAGCCAGGGATCCCGATAAAATTAAAACTTAGACAAATGGATAGCAAAATACGGATTTGAGGGACGCCTCAATTCCGAAAAATTGCAGAATTAAAAGACAAATAACAAAAAGGTGCAAAAATTATAAAAACAAAATGGCAACAGAAGGATGGGAGGATTTAGAATGGTGGGAAAAGTAGCAAAATCCAGAGAAAAAGGGCAAAGAAATAAGAAAAAGGAGGGTAATGAAACAGGGCCCGTAGACCAAGGTCATGTTAAAATAAAATTAAAAATAGGAAGAACCAAAAAAAACAGATGGAAGTTTTGATGAATACAGAGTAAGGATGACCGCTGTGTTCAAAATGCATTCAGGTCTAAATGAGGAACAAAATGCCCAAAGTCCCCATCAGCAGCAGTTAAAGAACACTCTGCATGCAGGTTCAAGTAACGCAATACAGCAATGGGTAAATCGACATTACATAGGCATGGCGTCTGGTAAACCGAAAGATTACATTTATCATGCACGCCATGCAGAAAAAGTAATTAAAGATAAAGAACGACAAAAACTAAAACAAAGTCAGACACCTTCCTCTCAGAAGAAGAAGTGTTTTATCAAGGCCATAGAGCCCATCGCAATAACAGAGGAGGGAGAAGAAGATTCCACGGTCGTCCTAAATTATATCTATATCAGATAAATGTTGGGGATGTGGACAGGTTGGACACATCCAAAGAGATTGCCCTAATCCAAAACCAGGGAGAAATCATTTAGCATGACTAACCAATGAAGAGAAAAATACAAAAGAACCCCCAGAGGAAGAAGTAATGCTAAATCTGTATGAACTACTTTTGGTGGGTGAATTAAACCAAAAATCAACCTACTGGTGAATGGGAAAGAAATTACATTTTTGTGTGACACCAGAGCGTGCAGAACCACCTGCAGAGAACAAATAACATTCTGTAAATTCAGTGATGAAACCATTCTGGTCAGAAATGCAAGTGGAACCACTAATAGGGCCCCAGTCACCACTCCAGTAACTCTGGATGACCCCGAGGAAAAAAAATGCCAAATGCAGATCTTATACATTCCCAGCTGCCCAGTTAATCTCTTGGGCAGAGATGGTATGTATCAATTAGGGTTAGCCCTGGTGCCCACAGCAAATGAAAGCATTATGGTAAAAGGACAACATGAAGACGTACTTGTGCAAAGAGGTTTAGGAAATCCTTACTATTACTATACTCTGGACATCCCAAACACATCTCCACATAAGTCAGCCTCAGCCCTGAAACAGGAAGGGAGACAAGCTGTAAGCAAAATACAAGATGAAATGACAGAAACAGATGTGCATGTCACTCTCTGGTACAAAAACAGCCCAGGATCGGACCCAGGTTATGAAAAACAAGTTGAAAAGTGTACACCGGCAACAATAACAGTGGATTACCCCTACTCGGGTGCTCACAGCACCGCGGTAGCAGGAATAATCAGCGAAGGAAAGGGGATTCTGTTAAAAGATCTACCACCTTTCCTCTGGTCCAAGGGTCTAACTGACGTAGGACTGGTTAGAGGAGCAGTACCAGTTTAAATAACACCCAAATCGGACTACAGACCCTGTCAGACAATATCTGTTGAAGCCTGATGCACAACAAGGAATTGAGCCAGTGATTAAAGATCTCATTACGGTAGGAGTAATTGTTAAATGTGATGACTCACCATGCAACACTCCAATTTTTCCTGTGAGGAAAAAGGCCCCATAAGTTGGATGGAGGATGGTCCTACAGGCAGTTAACAACGCAGTAGTACAAAGAGCAAGAATGCGTATCAGATCCTTATACTCTTCACAATACTTTAAGACCAGATTCAACATACTACACTGTTGTAGACATCAGCAATGCATTCTTTTCTGTGCCAGTGGACAAAACGAGTCAGTTCTGGTTTGCACTTACCTTTAAAGGTCAAAGATATACTTACACCAGGCTACCCAGGGTTTATTGTTAAAGTCCAACTACCTATTCACAAGTAATGTCCGCAAGTATGGCAAAATTTAACCCTCCTAGAGGGAGTCAAATTCTGCTATACGTGGATGACGTGCTTTTAGCATCTCCAGATAAGCAGACTTGTGAAACAGATACAAAAGCCCTATTAGTTCATCTAGCCAGCGAAGGCCATAAAATCAGCAAAAACAAACTTAAACTATGTAGAACAATGGTGAAATATTTAAGTCATAAGCTGAATGCACAAGGCAGAAGCATCATAGAGGAAAGGAAGACAGCTGTACTACAAGCACCGAAACCTGTAACAAAAGCACAAATTATGTCCTTTTTAGGCCTCACAAACTACTGCAGAAAGAAGAACCCAAATTACTCGCAAAAAGCAGGGCCTCTACAAAAACTAATGTATAAACAAGAATTGAAAATGTCAACACTATTAAACTGGACGGCAGAAGCAGAAAAAGCCTTTTGTGATCTAAAACAGGCCTTAGTTTCTAGCACTGCTCTAGCGTTGCCGGATTACAATAAACCGTTTATTCAAATAGTAGACTGCAAAGGCCATTACATTACCTCTGTTTTAGTACAGCAGCACGGTGCAAAAATGAAGCCAATTGCTTACTTTTCATCTAAACTAGATAGTGTGGTCTGCACCTTATCAGCATGTGTACATGCAGTAATCGCGGCCGGCAGCAAACATGACTGTCAACAAACAGCTGAACAGTTGACTAAATCCAGACCAGATCTAAAAGATCAACCCTTAACCGAGGGACAAACTCTTTTCATAGATGGCTCATCAAGAAAAGAAAACTATGTTAAAACACAGACAGGTTATGCTGTTGTTACAGCAACAAAAGTCTTAAAAGCAGAAAAACTGCCATCAAATACTCTGCAAAAGCTGCAGAACTGGTAGCCCTCACAGAGGCTTCAAATTAATGAAAGGAAAAGGAAAAAGGCAAATTCTACAATGGACATTTTTAATCTGCCAGGACAAGACACGGTGCAAACATAAGATAAGGATTCATAGATCACTGGGTGATTATAGTTTAACGAACACAGATCCTAAATTTGTAAGAAGGCAGAAAATGCAACAATAATAATAATAATGGATAAATGAAAATGTAAGAAAATCACTCAGAGTAATATCTGCTTAAAGTTTTTCAAGGGTAAACTAAACACTTGAGAACAAGATTCAAATAGGGGACATAAAATACGACCAGCGTTGCTTACAAAAGTTGTCTGTTAAAACAAGCAGAAATGATCAAAAAATAAGAAAAAGATGGAGTTGGAATTGCTCTTTGCTTTAGGTGAAAGTCATATTCTATTAGAAGTCCTTTGGTTTGATGCATGTCAAGCTGAAACTGCTTCACAAAACTACTTCCTGTCTCCGCCCTGGGCTACACCCATTTCCTGACTAGCAACCAATTACGACTTTGTGTGCGCTTGAGGTATGCACACACTTCCTTTTTCTCAAGTTGAGCTTTTCAAAATAAGACAAAAGATACATAGGGATGCTTTTGATTAACATCACAACAATATTCTGGAAATATACATAGTGGAGCTTTCTTTTACAAACTTAAGGGTTTTGTTTTTGAGGGTTTTAAAAAAATGTGAAGTATTTTAAGGCTGGTTCAGCAAGAAGGTTCTGAAAGGTGTTAATAAAATTCTTTGTTGAGACTTAGTGTGTTAAATGAGTTGAGATGAACCTTGACACAGTAGCCATGAAACAGAAACTTCACCCAAATGGGAAGGACCTTTTCAAGTGCTCCTTACCACCCCTACAGCAATAAAAATAGCAGAAAGGTCCACCTGGATCCATTTATCTCATTGGTTATGGCCTGGCTCTTGGACCATAACAAATCAAAAGGGAAGCCCCGCATGGGATAACTTGCTGACGTCAGTCTGGCCAGCTGCCTCCACTTCCAATCAGCACCAATTAGAAGCTCTACACAGGGACTCAGAGGGGTGTGTGTGTGTATATACATAAACACAGTTACAATATATTGTAACTGTGTTTATGTATATAGTAATAACAAAAAATTATTAAAGTGTATGAGTGGCTGTGTTTTGCAGCATACATAAATTCATTCAGAATATTCAATTACTTTTAAACCACACTTAAAACATTTAAATGCAGTGAACCATTTGTTATAATAGCAATAGATTTAAAGTTTTCAGAATAAAACAACGTGAAAATAAGTTCAATAATCAGCGAGTATAGTTGACTTAAATTGATTCTGCACCTGGTTAACAAATTACACTGAGCTGAGTTCTCGACCGCCCCAAGATGGCGCCCCTAAATCTCGTCCGCGCCTATAGGCGAGAGCGGTCGATGCAGGGTCTACGCTTTGTCAGTCAGCCATACGGTTTCTACCTCTAGTCCTATTTTCTCTGCTGTCTAAACTAGAGTATAAACTCACAAGCCACCTACTGGCCGTGTCTGGTAGCAAAAGAAAACCCAAAATTAAAATAGAAACAGATTTGCTTGTGCATGTGCATTAAATTATCAGACAAAATCTAATAAAACTAAATATAAAATAATACTGACAGTCTTACACACATATATGGGGTTACATGCAGATGGCATGCCACCCACCCCACCAAGGAGTATAGGGGTAACACAATGTGTGTGTGTGTGTGTGTGTGTGTGTGTGTGTGTGTGTGTGTGTGTGTGTGTGTGTGTGTGTGTGTGTGTGTGTGTGCGTGCGTGCGTGCGTGTGTGTGTGTGTCTGTGCAAATTTTCCGTTATTTGGGTCAGTTAAACACCCCACAACCCTGTGCTGCATCTCTGTCACTGTCACATCCCCAAACATTTACCAATGGCCAACCTGCTATGTTATTTTTGATAAACTGTTTATCATAGGAAAATTTTTAGGATAGTTTTGAAGAGTCGTCCAATTAGTGCTGATGCTGGGAGTCACGTCATGTCAGTGGGTGATCTTTCAAGGTGTCTTTGGACAGATTATGTTCAGGCTGCTCATCTAATGCACAAACAAGTGTCCTAGACCACCTCTAAATGTGATCTGACAGACAACTTGAAAAACAATGAAAGAAAAAAAAATTGGCTTAAGTGAATTCTCTCCTGTATTTTTCTGTTTGGACAGAAATGGGTCACTCAGGATGCATGTTGGTGTCAGGTGTGAACAGAGCCTAAGGCTGATTGCTGAATTCCAGTTTTATAAAATGCAAAACTATGTTTTCAGATTAAAATTTATATAGCGGTTACATACAAACCCCCTAGCAGGCGTTTGTATAATTAGGAGTTAGTACTCCAAGTTGCTTTGAAGCTGTTAAATATCTGCATGAAAGAAAGCAGATGAAGCCAATCAAACATTGCTGTAAGTCATGTACGTTGTCATCTATCAATTAAGATTGTATTTTTTACCCCCAGCCTAAAGGAGCCTGTCTGAATGGTTTACAGCCTGACACTTCAGATCAAAGAATATCTGTCTTATTCTTTTAAGTCAGCGTTTTATACAGACAGCAAGAAATAAACAAACTCCAACATTCATATTTGAAGGGTTGTCTTTTTCTGTAGGTAGTTTCAAATATTTTTGTTAGTTTTCATTTATCTAAATAAAGAAATTATAGTATAGCAGAAGTAGTTTATTAACCCCAGATCCTACCATTGTGCTCGCATTCTTGATACTTCCTTGTCTAATACCATATTGGACGTCTTCTTGTATTTGTGTTTGCTATTTATATATGATATCTTTTTTAGCACCTCTGTCAGTTGTGTAGTTTTAAAAACTGCTTCTAAATAAAGTTGGTTTGGCTAGTTGGTAATATTATTTTAGGATCTTGTATTTTTGGCCACTGAATGTTATAGAGATAATACCTTCAACCCTTGTCCTCAGGACCTATTGTCCTGCATGTTTTAGGTGTTCCCCTGCCTAAACACAGAAGTCTTGCAATCATTTCCTTCAGGTGTGGTGGAGCAGAAACATATCTAAAACGTACAGGACAGTGGGTCTTGAGGGCCTGGGTTGAAGACCCCTTGCTGTTAAGGATAAGATTAGAGATGCTGGAGCAGCAGAAACCAGGAGACAACAGATAACTTACTGATGACACTGAGGACTCAGAGGCTGGCATTCTAAGATTTGAAAAAAATGACTGACTAAGGGTAAATGGTAGGGTAAATGGGTAAATGTTAAATGTCTTGTGGGTGCATTTTCAGCAACCCCCTGTCACATGTATATGTGCCACTGGGCAAGGAACACAAACCCTTATTGCCTAAGAATCTGTGTATCCATGTATACGTCTGTATGTCAGTTATTGTGATTGAATGAATGTGGCTATAATGCAAAGTGCTTTGAGTAGTCAATGTGACTACTCTATTTACCGTCTATTTACCATTTAAGATTTCGGCTGCATTAAATATAGTCAAATTCAATAAAGCTGTGATGATCTCACACCTGCTAATCTCCACCCTGCCTGTAATTAGTCCTCATTGGTTCCACCTGTTTCCACCTCCTCATAATCCCTGTGCAGATCAGATGCCAGTGCCAGATTGTCTCAAGCCACCTGTAGGAGCATTCCAGCGTTCTTTAAACTGCCTGCCTTTTACCTGACCTGACCTGATTCTGCCTTCAGTTACCGAGCCTGCCCTTCCTTGTTCTGATTCTGCCTGTCTGCCTGGAGATCTGACCCCTGCCTGTGAGTACTGGATTCTGCCTAACCCTTGTGATTCTTTTGAGCCCCTGTTATCGGACCTGGAATGGATGTGAACCCCTCCTTTCGGATTTTCCTATTTTTCCTGCTGCTGGATAACTGCCTGTCTGTGATCGGACCCGGACCCCTCTGGATAACACCCCTGGAAGCCCCTAAACGGATTGTCTGCCCTCCTGTGGTCGCTCTACGGCACGGACCGCGGAACCGGTAGGGCCGCGGCCCTACCTACTTTTGATGATCAAACATGTAAAATAATATATATAAATAAAATTAACTTATTCAATAGCTATTTTTTCAAATGCACAGTAGTATATGGCAGCAGCCTCATTCTCCAATGACAAAGCGATAAATCATCCCATCTAAAAATGTATTGGCTGATTGTGTCATGTGATGTAAACAAAGGTTTTCCCACACAATTGCAAGCCACATCTGCGCTGCTTATGACTGCTACTTCGTTTGCTCCGTTAGCTTAGTTAGCTTTAAGGCTGTGTCCACTGCAAGTGCTGAGAGGTGTTTCTCGTCCCTCCGTTGTACCAAGACCTATCTGAGATCAACAATGACCCAGAAAAGACTAAATAGCTTGACGTGCGCCCACACACACAGGGACACTTTTTCGGGAATATTTAGAGCAGGGGTGAGTTTTACTTTTCTTTTTAAAGTATTTTTATTCCGTAAATATTGTGTTAGCTGTAGTATAATGATTATAAGTGGAAATAAATCCGGGGCATGTGTGCTGGAACGTCAGAAAAAAAGTTAAATAGAAATTCGGTGCCGATTTTAATTATAACATGGCAGACTCATTTATCATGCTCAGGAACCTCAGCCTATGAGAAAGCAATAAATTCTGGTGTCTAAAAACGGATTGGCTTGTTTTGTGTCAAGTGACGCAAATCAGTTGCGTGATCAAGGGGATACTTGTGTTTTATGTGTATGCGGGCGCGTGCGTATGTGATGGGTAGTGGTATTGTGAGTATTGCCTGATGGGCCCGACCAATTTGAAATGCGTTCTGCGGTCCATGCTCTACAGCTTCAGCCCTGAAACCCCGGCCCGAAGCTAGATCCCAGGCTCCGGAGTCACGCTACTAGGTTAGTGATCCAGCTTCTCTCACTCTTGCCCGTTACCACCAGCTGATCACTAACCTGTTGTCTCTGCTGCAGGGAAGTTTCCAGTCTAAGAGCGAACAGCGAGTCCTGAATGCCTGCGTCGGCTTACCTTTTAATAAACTTGTTAAAAACGACACTGACCTGTCTGGTTTTAATTCTGGGTCCAGTTTGTACGTTATAGTACAATCTGGCCAGTATGGATCCAACACCGGACGGTCAGTGGCGCGCAGGAGTTGAAAAGTCAATTTCTCAACTAGAAACCAGCGTTGCCGAAATTCTCGCTTATCTCCGCAGCCAGGCTGCTCCAGCCCCGTCACTTCTGCAAACAGCTGTCCCAGCCGTCGCGTCACATACCAAGATGTCAGCTCTGCCCAAACGGCGTCTTTTACCGCCTGAACGCTACAGCGGTGATCCCGAGCAGTGCCAGGCGTTTCTCACACAGTGTGAGATCAAGTTCGAGCTACAACCATCTGCTTACCCACTGATCGCTGTAAAGTGGATTTTGTTATTTCTCTGTTGGCAGGCAAGGCTAAATTATGGGCAGCCTCTGAGTGGCAAAAGATTCCCCTATCTGACACTTGTATTATGCTTTCTCTCATGAGCTGCCCAGAGTATTCAGCCCCGTGTTACCCTGCCGAGAGTCCTCAAGGGGGCTTTTAGCCCTCAGGCAGGGTGACAAGTCAGTTTCTCGGTTTATTATTGATTTCCATCTGTTGGCTGCAGAAAGTCCCTGGAATGAACCGGCCCTGATGGACGTTTTCATTTCTGGTCTTAATGAAAAAATTAAGGATGAGTTGTCCACACGGGATTTTCCAAAAACCTTAAAACAACTGGAGGAACTGGCCACCCGGGTTGGCCAAGCACGACTGGAACCTGAGGCAGACAGGGCTGCCTCAGGTTCCAGTCGTTTAAAATTACATGTGGGTTGACACCACTTTAAACACACAAAATGCTATTTAACTGTCTGTGCTTCGCTGCACAGACATGCTTAACCCCACCCCTCTCCATGGTCTGTATTGTTGGAAACTAGAGATGCCCACTTTGAATAGTCTTGTTACTGAGAAGTGCTTAATAAAAATACTTGACTTACCTTGCATTTTAAACAAGGTATGGCATGTCTTTGTCTGATCTGTGCATAGTGGAAGCTTAAAAAACTGCCGAAAATTGCTGCTTTGCGCACAGCTGCTTTCCCCAGGGGCCTTTCCTAGCTGCAGAGCTGACTCGTTAAATATGTACATTTCTTCAGCGCTATTTGTTGTCTGTCTGATTTTCTAGCATTATAGTTGCACAGGAGGGAAAACTGACAGCTCCAGACGCTTTGTAAGAGGTTGAGATTAAAAGACACAGTTTTCTCTCAATTTCATTGATATTATGCTGTGCACCATGGTACATTTTGATGATAGACAGGGTAAATAATATGACCAAAGGCTTTGTCATATGCAGATGGAGTCCTACAACAGGAATCAGCACTTTATTTGTCAAAGTGCTGATTTTATTTCATGAAGTGAAAAACACATTTGACACAGTTTTGGCACATTTGGCTTAAGTACGACAAAATCACAGGTCTGCTTGGCGAACTGGCCACTAAAACATTTGTGGAACAAATACTACGATCCTTCTTGTTGATTTTCATCAGACCTCTTGCTGCGGCATTTTGGATCAGCTCAAGGCTTTGCACTGCATTTTGTGGTGTTCCTGATAGTGAAAAATTACAATAGTCCAGCCATCCATCCATTTTACGTTATGCTTATCCCTGTTGGGGTTCGCGAGGGGTGCTGGTGCCTATCTCCAGCATTCAACGGGCGAGAGGCAGGGTACACCCTGGACAGGTCGCCAGTCTGTCACAGGGCAACACAGAGAAAAACAGGACAAACAACCATTCACGCACGCACTCACACCAAAGGAGAATTTAGAGAGACCAATTAACCTAACAGTCATGTTTTTGGACTGTGGGAGGAAGCTGGAGTACCCGGAGAGAACCCACACATGCACAGGGAGAACATGCAAATTCCATCCAGAAAGACCAGGGTCGGACGCAAACCCAGGACCTTCTTGCTGCAAGGCAACAGCCTCATCACTAGTCCAGCCTTGAAGTAACAAATGCATAGACTAGTTTTTCAGAATCACTCCTAGACAAAATATTTCTAATTGTGGCAATATTCCAGAGGTGAAAAAGGATACCTTGAGTGATTGATTAAGAAGTTTATTTTTGAGGACTCTGGTCCAAAGATTACAATTTCTGTCTTGTCAGAATTTAAAAGCAGAAATTTAAAGTCATCCAGGTTTTGATTTCATCAAGACATGCCTGTAGTCAAATTACTGGATTCATCAGAATTTATAGATAAATATAGCTGAGTGTCATCAGCATAACAGTGGAAATGAATCCCATGCTGTCTGATAATTTTACCAATCGGAACCATAAAGAGAATTGTCCCAAGGACTGAACCCTCTGGTGCTCCACAAGTGACCCTAGAGTTTGAAATAGATTTATTATTAACACGAACAAACTGGAATCTTTCAGACAGATAATATGTAAACCAGCCTAATGCTTTTCCCTTAATCCCTACATTATGTTCAAGTCTTTTAAAGAGAATATTGTGATCAACTGTATCAAATGCAGCACTGACATGTAACAGGACAAGTACAGACACAAGTTCATTATTTGAAGTTATGAGAATATCATTTAGACCTTCACCAGAGCTGTTTCGGTGCTATGATGAGCTCTGAAGCCTGACTGAAACTCTTCATACAGGTAATTACTTTGTAAATGTTCACATACTTGATTAACAACTACTTTCTCCAGAAGTTTTGATAGGAGATTAGATATAGGTCTCTTGATCAAGTCATCTTGATAGAGAGATGGCTTCTTAATCAATGGTTTAATAGCAGCTACTTTAAAAGCCTGTGGTACATTTCCATTTAGATTGATCATATGTAAAATAGGGGGCATTAATCAAAAGGGAATACTTCTTTTTTCTACTTCTCCAAAATTATACTTCAAGAAAACTATTGTGCTGTCCTGGGGCCATATGCAGCTAGACAGCTAGGACAAAAGTTCCCCACACAAAGCTTCCTTTTCTTGCGTTCTCTGAATAACCTTTATTCACAAATCTGGCTTTAAACATTGTTTTTTGTAAAAAGACGAATACTTTCCAAGGCAGAAGTGTGTAGAACAAATTCAACTTCAACAGGTGAGAGCACTCACTATCACACGTAATTCACATAGAGATCTAAAAAAGTTGTGATGTCTCAATCTGATTAAATATGAACCCAAAACGTTTCTAACTGTTTTTACCATGGATTTCCTCTGACTAAGAATTAATTAATATCTTATTTATGTAATGTATTCACGACATGAATTCCTTGCTGTCTTAACTAAAGGCAGAACAGCTATAACGTTACTTTCTATAATTATTACAGGTTCTGCTGAGATGTCAAATTCTGGAGAGTGCTTAGACACCCTGACACACAAATATGGATTAACTTCATTTTATGTGCACTCGTGAACTTGTTTTAGTTGATTTAGTTGTCATGATGTACTGTAGAGCGTGATGAGGTCTGTTGTGGTATTGTGTGCACTGGATTGGGGGGACAGTTGGTGTTGTCTGTCAAACCCAATCTTCTTAAGCTGCAAATTCAGTAAAGTTACAAGATTTCTTGCAACCTCTTATATGGAACTAGTCTAAAAAATAAATTATGCATTTTATTGTAAATATAAAATACTTAAAAACAAGATAAACATAGAGTATACAAATGTTTACAAATAATTGTAAACATTGTTTTGCTTTGAGTCAAGCTCCAGAAAAATATTTTACAATTCTTTTTAAATCTTTATTGTGCTCCGCTCCGGCCTATTGGCCACCGCAGGGGTTCGCCCACCGCCGGCCGCCAGCCACGGCAGAAGCTGTCACGCATTTTCCCCCGCCTGTCCACCGGGCAATACACACAAAGGCATTGAGCAGCGCTCCCCCAAGACTCGCAAAAAATCTGGTGCAGATCAGTTGATGCAGCGATGCATTTGGCCACTGGAGGCAGTGGCGACCCACCAGTTTAAAATCTATGTATTGACATCTTAAAAAAGGTCTTATAGCATAAAAGATAATCCTGTTTTGGTTGATTTTGTAGACGAATAGAAGAGATATTCTCAAAGCATTAAATAAGCCTTTTGACTTTTATAAATGTTGTCCTTTTAAGGTGATTTTAAGGTACTTTTTATTAAATTTGTCAATATCATATGGAAGTCTGGACATATGGCAGCAGCGTTTCAGGTGACTTCGCCACGCCACCACGCCGCCCTGCTCCATCGAATCCAGTTAATTTTGTAGCTGAATAGAAGAGATGTTCTCAAAACATTAAATAAGCCTTTTGACTTTTAAAAATGTTTTCCTTTTAAGGTAATTTTAAGGTACTTTTCATTAAATTTGTCAATATCCTATGGAAGTCTGGACATATGGCAGCGGCGTTTCAGGTGACTTCGCCACGCCACCACGCCGCCCTGCTCCATCGAATCCAGTTGGGCCTAGAATCTCCAACACATCAACATGTCTTCTGTCTGTGGACACAGTTTCATGTTGATTACCTCAGAGGGGTAACATAGCGACTGTTAACAATAAAACATGACACTTCCTGTTGTCAGAGGGCGTGGCCTAAGCAATGTCATCATTTGACCATTGGATATTGTAGGAGACCTAGTGGTTATCAACTACTGAAAGTTTGGTGGCTCTGTGAGTTTTTGTGTATGAAATATAACAGTTTTGTGTTTCATGGCGAGTAGGTGAACTTTGACCCCTGCTAACCCCCCTTCACCATGCTCAAAAACTCACCGTTTTGATAACTTTTAGTTGGCCATGCCTTATGATCAGACTGCCCGAGTTTCAAGCCGATCACTCGATATCTCTGGGAGGAGTTCAATCATATACCAATGCTGTAAATGTCTAAATTGAAGTCAAAATCAGACTTTCAGTCTAAAATGGCCGACTTCCTGTGATACTTGCACTAAGAAATTAATTGTAAATTCTGAGCATCTTGTTGAGCTCTGCAATTGTAACAAATTTCATGTCTCTACGATGAAGTAAGTGAATAGCAAAGGGTCCTTTGAAAATTTCTAGGTGGCGCCGTTGAGGCATTTCTCTTTAGATTTTTGTGACGACCTTAAAATACAAAATTTTTAAATAGTCACCATGCATCTGCAAAGTTTGGTGAGTTTTTGAAAATGACAAAGCCCCCAAAAAGGCCCCTCTTTAGGGTGGCAGATTAATAATAATTAAAACCGCAAGCGGTGATGATCGGCCCTCGCAGCAAAGCGCCGCTCTGGCCTATTGGCCAACGCTGGGATTTGCGCACCGCCGGCCGCCCGCCACCGCAGATGCTGTCACGCATTTTGCCCGCCCATCCACTGGGCGATTCACACGAACGTGTTCGGCAACGCTCCCCCACGACTCACAAAAAATCTGGTGCAGATCGCTCAATGCAGCGAGGAGATACAGCCGTTAAATAATGATAATGCATTTGGCCACCGGACCGGACTAAATCGTTCGGCAGGCCGAATTCCGCGGGCCGTAGCTTTGATACCCCTGGTTTAAACATTAGTATACCAATTTAATCAAAGGTATCTTACTAGCTGTCAATCCAGCTTAATGTGAAAAGTTAACAAAACCATTTTAGTTTTTTGAAGTTACTTGCTATTTCATGTGTTTAAGGGTTTTGTTTCTTGCATTAAGACAGCTTTTATGAAAGTTTACCATCTAAATTGGTGGATACACACCCAAAAGTAATGTAAAAGTAACACTTTAGCAATTGGACTATTGCTAAACGAACACTTTAGCAATATCGCGGGGGTAGCAGCTTTATAAAGGAGGCCCAGACGTCCCTCTCCCCAGCCACTTGGGCCAGCTCCTCAGGAGGAATCCCAAGGCGTTCCCAGCAGAGAGACATAGTCCCTCCAGCGTGTCCTGGGTCTCCCCCTGGGCCTCCTCCCGGTGGGACGTGCCCGGAACACCTCACCAGGGAGGCGTCCAGGAGGCATCCTAATCAGATGCACAAGCCACCTCAACTGGCTCCTCTCGATGTGAAGAAGCAGCGGCTCTACTCTGAGTCCTCCCCGGATGACTGAGCTCCTCACCCTATCTCTAAGGGAGAGCTCACACACACTATGGAGAAAACTCATTTCGGCCGCTTGTATTCGGGATCTCGTTCTTTCGGTCACGACCCAAAGCTCGTGACCATAGATGAGAGTAGGAACGTAGATCGACCGGTAAATCGAGAGCTTCGCCTTTTGGCTCAGCACTCTCTTCACCACAACGGATTGGTACAGCGCCCGCTTCACAGCAGACGCCGCACCAATCCACCTGTCGATCTCCCGCTCCATCTTCCCCTCATATGTGAACAAGACCCCAAAATACTTGAACTCCTCCACTAGAAGCTGGCTCTTTGGACTTTCCTTTTTTAAAAAGCTTATAGTTAGAGTGGCTCATGTTACCCTGAACTACCTCTATAGTTATGCTGCTATACGTTTAGGCTACTGCAGGACATCAGGGTCTATTGTTCTTCAATTTTGAATGACTGTTGTCATTTCAGCTTTTAACTTTTTGATTTTTCTTTTTTCTTCATAGTAGGAACACCTGGTCTGGCATTCTGTTAGCTGTGGCATCATCCAGGGAAGACAGATCACCCGCTACTACCATCTAATGTAGAACTTCTGTGCTTTTTTGTCTGTCTTGTTGTGTCTCTGCTCTGTCTTCTGTAACCCCCAGTCTGTCGAGGCAGATGACCGTTCATACTGAGCCTGGTTCTGCTGGAGGTTTTTCTATCACGTTAATGGGGAGTTTTTTTCCCGCTGTTGCTTCATGCTTGTTAAGTAGGTAGGATTGCTGCAAAGCCATGGAGAATGTAGATGACTCTCCCTGTGGCTCTACGCTTCTTCAAGAGAGAATGCTACTTGTCAAGACTTTGATGCAATGAACTGGTTCCCTTGTATAGGAATTTTTTTGACCAATGTGTATAATCTGACCCAATCTGTATAATCTGATTGATTTTGACTTTGTAAAGTGCCTTGAGATGATATATTTCATGAATTGGCGCTATATAAATAACATTGAATTGAATCATCTCTTTAGACCAAGTAAACTATCACATTTTATGAGACCGTTATCTCATTTTAAAGATATAATCATCTAACGTTATTACTCTTAGCAAGTTAAAGCTCCATAAAAATTTTAGACCAGCTTTTAGTTCCACTCTTTTATTATGCACATCTAGGCTACCTATAAATATAAAGTATGGCATGCCAAAAAATATTTTCAAGAAACGGCAATTTTAGTAATTACCTTGCAATTTTATATCTGAGCATTAAAAATGATAATATTTCACCAATTTTCACAGCAAGATGGAAATAACAACTATCCAACATTTTAAGATTTTGTAAAAACCTTTTTCCTCTTTTACCTACCTTTTGAAATTAATACTTGTTTCTACTTCTCCAAAATTATACTTCAAGAAAACTATTGTGCTGTCCTGTCTTGGTGTTGTCTGTCAAACCCAATCTTCTTAAGCTGAAAATTCAGTAAAGTTACAAGATATATATAACAGTTGCAGTTACAGCTCAAACGTCGTAACAACACTTCTAAATCTGAGTCTGACGCAAAATTTCAAATACAAACACGAAGCAGTTTGATTTTTGTCCGATGACGAGCGAGCGAGCGAGCGAGAGAGAGAGAACTGGTAAAGCAGCACATAGTAACAATAAGTCCAGCGCTCCATAAAGATGTTATTAATCAAGGAAATCTTTCTGATTGTTTCACAGCGGTTACCTGCAGCGGGTAAACACGCCCACGACAACACACTTAGGCTCCCCGCAGCCCATTTCTATCGGAATATGCGCCAAAACTGCCTCTTTAAAATGAACTGCACGGTGCAGTCTGCGCCTGTCTGAATTGCAATGAGAAGTATTACACATCTATGCGTGAGCATTATTAAAAAAATTCCCCCCAGGACCCGCGGTAACGACAGCGGTGTTCTTACGATGGAGTATTAGGGCCACACATGAAGAGAAAAAATAATTTTGCCATGATGAGATTAAACTGGTGTAGATCAGTTGATGCAGCGATGCATTTGGCCACCGGAGGCAGTGGCGACCCACCATCTTAAAATCTATGTATTGACATCTTAAAAATGGTCTTATAGCTTAAAAGATCATCCTGTTTTGGTTGATTTTGTAGCCGAATAGAAGAGATGTTCTCAAAGCATTAAATAAGCCTTTTGACTTTTAAAAATGTTGTCCTTTTAAGGTAATTTTAAGTTACTTTTTATTAAATTTGTCAATATCCTATGGAAGTCTGGACATATGGCAGCGGTGTTTCAGGTGACTTCGCCACACCGCCACGCCGCACTGCTACATGGAATCCAGTTGGGCCTGCAATCTACAACACAGCAACATGTCTTCTGTCTGTGGACACAGTTTCATGTTGATTAGCTCAGAGGGGTAACATAGCGACCGCTTACAGCAAAACATGACACTTCCTGTTGTCAGGGGGCGTGGCCTAAGAAATGTCATCATTTGCCCTTTGGATATTGTAGGAGACCTAGTGGTGATCAACTACTGAAAGTTTGGTGGCTTTGTGAGTTTTTGTGTATGAAAAATAACAGTTTTGTTTTTCATGGCGAGTAGGTGAACTTTGACCCCTGCTCACGCCCCTTCAGCATGCTCAAAAACTCACCATTTTGATAACTTTTAATTGGCCATGCCATGAAATATAACAGTTTTGTTTTTCATGGCGAGTAGGTGAACTTTGACCCCTGCTCACGCCCCTTCAGCATGCTCAAAAACTCACCATTTTGATAACTTTTAATTGGCCATGCCTTATGATCAGACTGCCCGAGTTTCAAGCCGCTCGCTCAAAATCTCTAGGAGGAGTTCGATCAAATACCAATGCTGTAAACGTCAGAAATGGGGTCAAAATCAGACCTTCAATCTAAAATGGCCGACTTCCTGTGATATTTACACTATGACATTAATTGTAAATTCTGAGCGTCTTGGTGAGCTCTACCACTGTACCAAATCTCATGTCTCTACGATGAAGTAAGTGAATAGCAAAGGGTCCTTTGAAAATTGCTAGGTGGCGCCGTTGAGGCATTAGTTCACGCCCACCAAAGTTTGTTATGGATTCCTGTTGGGGGGTGGATAAGGATGCATCCAAGTGAGTTTTAAGCAGCTCGGCCCAAAAATGTGGAATTCAGAGCCAAACGTATGGCAGCGGCGTTTGAGGTGACTTCACCACGCCGCCACGCTCTCCTGCTCCATCGAATCCACTTGGGGCTGGAATCCACAACACATCAACATGTCTTCTGTCTCTGGACACAGTTTCATGTTGATTAGCTCAGAGGGGTAACATAGCGACAGTTTACAGCAAAACATGACACTTCCTGTTGTCAGGGGGCGTGGCCTAAGTGATGTCATCATTTGACCATTGGATATTAAAGAAGACCCGATGATGATCAATCACAGAACGTTTGGTGCCTCTGTGTGTTTCTGAATAGGAGATATAATAGTTTTATTTTTTGTGGCGAGTAGGTGAACTTTGACCCCTGCTAATGCCCCTTCAACAAGCTCAAAAACTCACCGTTTTGATAACTTTTAATTGGCCATGCCTTATGATCAGACTGACCGAGTTTCAAGCCGCTCGCTCAAAATCTCTAGGAGGAGTTCGATCAAATACCACTGCTGTACACGTCAAAAATGGGGTCAAAATCAGACATTCAATCTAAAATGGCCGACTTCCTGTGATATTTGCACTATGACATTAATTGTAAATTCTGAGCGTCTTGGTGAGCTCTACCACTGTACCAAATCACATGTCTCTACGATGAAGTAAGTGAATAGCAAAGGGTCCTTTGAAAATTGCTAGGTGGCGCCGTTGAGGCATTTTTCTTTTGATTTTTGTGACGACCTTAAGATACAAAATTTTTAAACAGTCACCATGCACCTGCAAAGTTTGGTGAGTTTTTGAGTATGATAAAGCCCCCAAAAAGGCCCCTCTTTAGGGGGGCAGAATAAAAATAATAAGAAACAACACAGAAACAATAGGCCTTCGCAGCGCTTCGCTGCTCGGGCCTAATTAAAACCGCAAGCGGTGATGATCGGCCCTCGCAGCCAAGCGCCGCTCTGGCCTATGGGCCACCGCTAGGGTACGTGCACCTCCCGCCGCCAGCCACCGCAGAAGCTGTCATGCATTTTCCTCACCCATCTACCATGCAAAACACACGTATGCGTTGGGCAGCGCTCCCCCACGACTCACAAAAAATATGGTGCAGATCGGTCGATGCACCGAGGAGACACAGCCGTTGAATAATGAAAATGCATTCGGCCACCGGGCCGGACTAAATCGTTTGGTGGGCCAGATCCGGCCCGCAGGCCGTACATTTGACACCCCTGGTTTAAACACTAGTATACAAATTTAATCAAAGGTATCTTACTAGCTGTTAATCCAGCTTCATGTGAAAAGTTAACAAAACCTTTTTAGTTATTTAAAGTTAATTATTTCATGTGTTTAAGGGTTTCATTTCTTGCATTAAGACAGCTTTTATGAAAGTTTGACAGTTAAATTGGTGGATACACACCCAAAAGTAATAATGTAAAAGTAACACTTTAGCAATTGGAATATTGCTAAAGTAACACGTTAGCAATATTCCACATGTGTATGTTGTGTACAAACTTCTGTAATTTCTAACAGACCACTTCACTCTCAGAAAGCAGGTCTGCTGGTGGTTCCTAAAGTCTGTAAAACCAGAATGGTAGGCAGATCCTTTAGCTATCATGCTCCTCTCCAGTGGAACCAACTCCCAGTTTTGGTCCGTGACGCAGACACCCTGTCTACTTTTAAGACTAATCCTAAAACTTTCCTTTTTCCATCCATCCATCGTCTTCCGCTTATCCGGGGTCAGGTCGCGGGTGTAGCAGCTTCAAGAGGGAGGCCCAGACCTTCCTCTCCCCAGCCACTTGGGCCACTTCCTCCGGGGGAATCCCAAAGCGTTCCCAGGCCAGCAGAGTCTCTCCAGCGTGTCCTGGGTCTTCCCCTGGGCCTCCTCCCGGAGGGACGTGCCCAGAACACCTCACCAGGAAGGCATCCAGGAGGCATCCTGACCAGATGCCCGAGCCACCTCAACTGGCTCCTCTCGATGTGGAGGAGCAGCGGCTCTACTCTGAGTCCTCCCCGGATGACTGAGCTCCTCACCCTATCTCTAAGGGAGAGCCCAGACACACTATGGAGAAAACTAATTTTGGCCGCTTGTATCCGGGATCTCGTTCTTTCGGTCACGACCCAAAGCTCGTGACCATCGATGAGGGTAGGAACGTAGATCGACTGGTAAATCGAGAGCTTGGCCTTTTGGCTCAGCTCTCTCTTCACCACAACGGATCGGTACAGCGCCCGCTTCACAGCAGACGCTGCACCAATCCGCCTGTCGATCTCCCGCTCCATCTTCCCCTCATTCGTGAGACCCCAAGATACTTGAACTCCTCCACTAGAAGCTGGCTCTTGGGACTTTCCTTTTTGACAAAGCTTATAGTTAGAGTGGTTCATGTTACCTTGAGCTACCTCTATAGTTATGCTGCTATAGGCTTAGGCTGCTGGAGGACATCAGGGTCTATTGTTCTTCAATTTTGCATGACTGTTGTCATTTCAACTTTTAACTTTTTGTTTTTTCTATTTTTTCTTCATAGTAGGTACACCTGGTCTGGCGGTCTGTTAGCTGTGACATCATTCAGGGAAGACAGATCACCTGTTATTACCATCTAATGTAAAACAGATTACTGGATCAATGTGTGCTTCTGTGCTTTTTTGTCTGTCTTGTTGTGTCTCTTCTCTCCCTTTTGTAACCCCCAGTCGGTCAAGGCAGATTATGGTGGTGGTGGTGGTGGTGGTTGTAATCAGTGACGTGCGGTAGGGTTCATAGCTGGTGAGGTACTGACGTCATCAGAGTCAGATTTACAAATATATACACTCTACAGAGTAGACTCGTTGCAAAGTGCTGAAGGAGACTGATTGAGCCAAATTAATTCACCAAGAGACATGGAAAAATATTGATTATTTGATGAAAAAATAAAAATAAATTATTTGTCATTTGACTGTAACAGTTTATGAGTTATGATGGATTTCTGCATTTGTAACACATTCTAAAACTATAACCCACATTACGCACATTTTATCACAAAAACAAAACATGAATAAGTATCGCTGTCTTACCTCTACTTATAATGTAAGTCCCTGCGGCGCTCTTTCTGAACAAAAATATCATCATTTTCCGGTAAAAGTTCTCTTTATCTTCTTCAGTTTTAAAAGTCTCTCAGTCTCAGTGGAGCTCACTGCCAGGGAGGAAAGCCTTCCTGATCAGTCCTGTTCCAGATGTATGTTTAGAGTCTTTTTAGTGCTTTACTTGTTTAGCAAAACTCGCTAATAATACATCCATAGACATAATATAAGAGTAGACGCGTCATTGGGCGGGTTCTGCCTATGCTGAGATGCGTCAGAGCGTCCGCCATCTTAAATGTGGCAAATCTGCAGTTACTCAGTCACTTAAACAGTATCAGAGGGACTTTAATCTCTGAATATACTTTGTATTCGTAGTATTTTTTGTAATATTACAAGTTTATTTTCGTATCCCTTTAGCTTCATTCTCCTGAATTTATTCTCCTAAAGAATAAAAATAATTAAAATAATCTAACCTGGCCCTATTACTCCAGGAGTGAAATAATTCTGCAAACTGTGATTATTCTGGAAATGTTCCCCCTTAATTCTCATAATATGATGTTTTTATCATAACATTATCACTTTTGTGTTTGTTTGTTTATTTTTACTTTATTTACCTAGTACTTTTTTTCTCATATTATTAATTTTACCTCTTTAATACTCCCCCAAAAAGTCTGTTCCTAAAGGTTCACATGTGACACGGTTTAATGAAATAATGAAGACCACAATGTTTAGATTTAACAAATTGATCCTTATATTCATAACACATACACAGGCATATATATATATATATATATATATATATATATATATATATATATATATATATATATATATATATATATATATATGTGTGTGTGTGTCTGTGTCTGTGTGTGTATTTATTGCAGCACAGGAATGAGGCATCTTCTCTGATCCACGTTCACAATAACAGAACTCAACTTTTTTCTGCCACATACAATATGGCGGTGACGTTGACGTGCGAACCTGCGCCCTATGACGCGTCTACGTATATATGTCTGTGAATACATCCATAACTTGTTTTGACTCTACTATTTGGGGATCACGAGCGGTGCACCTTGAGCGCCCCCTGCCTAGCGGCCAAGGAACTGCCGACCTCATCTACAACCAGTTCTTTGCTGTTTATGATCAGCCAGCACCACGAAAACATGTTATCTGCACACAGTTTGATGACCAAAACACAATTCGTAATCCACATATATTAAATTGTGGAAAATCTGTTCATAACTGTTTGAACAATTGAATTTATGATCTAGAGACAGGAAGATGCATTCACAGAATGGACGTCAGCGCAGTTAACATGGGATTGCACAATCCCAGGGGAGGCCAAGCTTGCTGCGGCCTCACCGGCTTCGCTATGAAGCGCCACCAAGGATTTACATGAAAAATAGCAAAAAGTCTGCGATTTTAAAGAAAATATGATCGGAAATTAGATAAATAAAATACTTATTACAAATGACTGAGTAAATCAAAATTTATATTATGTTATTATATATTTTCTTTCTTTCCATGATAAGTGAGGCCTTTCTCTGGTTCATTTTGTCATTGGCATCCTTTTTTACACAGTGAGTGCACATTAGTCCAATGTTACCCTACAGTATCTGGAAGACTAAATAGATCTGATGAGCCACTTACAATAACTTCTTATAATGATGTAACGTGATAATATGTGTGATTGACCCTGACACCTCTCTTTCTCTCTCTGATCTAAGAATAGTTGCTGTGCTGTGATGGAGTTTACATTTTACCATGTTAATAAATTAAGATTTTAGAAGTATTTTAAGTGTCCACTCTCACTAATTTCCATTAACCTGACCTCAAGGTATTGTACAGTTGGTATACACATTCAGTACACAACAAAATGTGGCCGATTTTTTTGTCCCAGTACACTCCTGATGACATGTTTCATGATTTGGCGCTATATAAATAAAAACTTAAATGTATTGAACAAGAGTAAGTTTGTCAGTTTTCAAGCAGGATTTGTATATCTGTTCAACTTAAATATATAAGGAAACCAAAGAGTTAAGATCAGTTACTTACCAAGAGAAATTCCTTTGGGGTTTATTTGTGGTCTCTTGCTGCCCCCTGCTGGACAAGTTTGATCAAATATGATCAAACTTGATGATGATGGTATTTGATACCATGTCAACATGGTGTCAAAACTCAGATTTCAATCTAAAATGGCTTACTTCCTGTGATACTTGCACTATGACATTAATTGTAAATTCTGAGCGTCTTGCTGAGATCTACAACTGTACAAAATTTCATTACTCTACGATGAACTAAGTGAATAGCAAAGGGTCCTTTGAAAATTGCTTGGTGGCGCTATGGAGAAACTAAGTCCTGCTCACTAAAGTTTGTTATGGATTCCTGTTGGGGGGGTGGATAAGGATGCATCCAAATGAGTTTTAAGCAGCTTGGCCCAAAACTGTGGAATTCAGAGCCAAACGTATGACAGCAGCGTTTGAGGTGAATATGCCACGCCGCCACGCCCCCCTGCTCCATCGAATCCAGTTGGGCCTGAAATCCACAACACATCAACATGTGTTCTGTCTGTGGACACAGTTTCATGTTGATTAGCTTAAAGGGGTAACATAGCGACCGCTTACAACAAAACATGACACTTCCTGTTGTCAGGGGGCATGGCCTAAGCAAGGTCATAATTTGACCATTGGATACTGTAGAAGACCCGATGATGATCAATCACAGAAAGTTTGGTGCCTCTGTGTGTTTCTGTGTAGGAGATATAACAGTTTTATTTTTTGTGGCGAGTAGGTGAACTTTGACCCCTGCTAACGCCCCTTCAACATGCTCAAAAACTCACCGTTTTGATAACTTTTAATTGGCCATGCCTTATGATCAGACTGACCGAGTTTCAAGCCGCTCGCTCGAAATCCCTAGGAGGAGTTCGATCAAGTACCAATGCTGTAAACGTCAAAATTGAGGTCAAAATCAGACCTTCAATCTAAAATGGCCAACTTCCTGTGATATTTTCACTATGACATTAATTGTAAATTCTGAGCGTCTTGGTGAGCTCTACCACTGTACTAAATTTCATGTCTCTACGATGAAGTAAGTGAATAGCAAAGGGTCTTTTGAAAATTGCTAGGTGGCGCCGTTGAGGCATTTTTGTTTTGATTTTTGTGACGACCTTAAAATACAAAATTTTTAAACAGTCTTCTTGCATCCGCCAAGTTTGGTGAGTTTTCGAGTATGATAAAGCCCCCAAAAAGGCCCCTCTTTGGGGTGGCAGATTAATAATAATAATAATAATTAAAGCCGCAAGCGGCGATGAGCGGCCCTCGCAGCCAAGCACCGCTGGGGTACGCGCACCGCCTGCCGCCAGCCACCGCAGAAGCTGTCACGCAATTTCTCTGCCCGTCCACTGGGCGATTCACACGAACCCGTTTGGCAGCGCTCCCCCACAACTCACAAAAAATCAGGTGCAGATCGGTCGATGCAGCGAGGAGATACAGCCGTTGAATAATGATAATGCACTTGGCCACGGGGCCGGACTAAATCGTTCGGCGAGCTGTACGTTTGACACCCCTGGTTCAAACATTAGTTTACTGGTTGAAATGCAGTTCAAAGTCTTCAGCTGAAAGGTTGTACACAAAAAAGGTGTTGCACACAAATAAAACTTGTTTTGCACACAAAAATATATGTTTCACACAAAAAAAATTGTTTTGCAAACTGTCCGCCAACCTTGCGCTCAAAATATCATTTATAAGTTTTCCTCCAGTACAAAATGGTCTCTGCTCGACTACAAAACAATCCCACCCACACTGCAGTAAATTTATGCCAAAAGTCACGTGATGCATTAAGAGTTGTTGTTGTTCAGACTTCCCGACAGGAGAGGTTAAACCATGTTGATGGAGATGAGCAGACAGGACGCTCTCGAGTAGGAGACTGAGTGACAGACTGGTTGGAAACAGGTGCGTGCGTTGCTTCGTCAGAGAAATCTATCTGAAGGAAGAAGGAAAAGGTTGGCGGTAGGCATAAGCAAGTTTGTGACTGGATCAGGATGGCGGCTCAGGTTGTAGAGGATGAGGAAGAACTACATAGTGATATGGATACGGATAGTTGAACGCCAGTTGCTAGTTACCGGGAAAGTGGAAAATTCAAAAGTAGTGAAGCAGGCAGAGGTTCTGGGAATTCAGGAGACAAAGGAAATCTTGAAGACGACAGTACAGATGATGGAAGCAAGGGTGTGCATAAAAAGATTCAATTCAATTCAATTTTATTTACGTCAGACCAGGTGTACCTACTATAAAGAAAAAAGAGAGAGCAAAAAGTTAAAAGCTGAAATGTCAACAGTCATTTCAATGTAATGGAATGAAAAACTGGAGAACAGTAGACTGGAGAACAGTAGAAATCAGTAGAGTGATAAAAATATACCCTGATGTCCTCCAGTAGCCTAAGCCTATAGCAGCACAACTATAGATGTAGCTCAGGGTAACATGAGCCACTCTAACTATCAGCTTTGTCAAAAAGGAAAGTTTTAAGATTAGTCTTAAAAGTAGACAAGGTGTCTGCCTCACGGACCAAAACTGGGAGTTGGTTCCACAGGAGAGGAGCCTGATAGCTAAAGGATCTGCCTCCCATTCTACTTTTAGAGACTCTAGGAACCACCAGCAGACCTGCAGTCTGAGAGCGAAGTGCTCTGTTAGGAACATACGGGGTAATCAGAGCTCTGATATATGATGGAGCTTGATTATTAAGGGCTTTATACGTTAGAAGAATTTTAAATTCTATTCTTGATTTAACAGGAAGCCAATTAAGGGAAGCTAAAATTGGAGTAATACGATCCCTCTTGTTGATTTTCATCAGAACTCTTGCTGCAGCATTTTGGATCAGCTGAAGACTTTGAAAAGATCATGAAAGAGGAGGTGAAGATAACATTAAAATTCAAAAAGGAAGATGAAAATATTGCTCTGAGCCCAAAAATAGTTTCTAAGGAAACAAAAAAGAAAATAGGGGAAGTTGAAATGGCTAAAACGCTGAGAGATGGAAGCTTGTTAAATGTTTGTAAATTGGAAGAACAAAAAAGGAAAGCAATGACTGTTGAGAGTATTGGAAATAAAAGAGTGGAAAGTAAAAGAGTGTTGGGAGAAAAGAAAGGATCCCGAGGAGTTATTTATGGAATTCCAGTTAATGAAGATCTAGAGAAATTAAAACATAAAATCATGTTAAAGTCAAGGATATAAAGAGATTGCAGAAAACAGTTAATAATGAGCGAGTTGACAGCTTATCTGTGCTTCTGGAATTTTCTACTCCAGAAGTTCCAGGTAGAGTCAAAGTGGGTTTCTTGTGTTATTCAGTTAGGCCTTATGTTCCACCTCCACTTCGGTGTTTCAAGTGTCAGAGGTATGGTCACATTTGCTGCAGTGTGCAGGGGCAAACAGAGCTGTTTAAAATGTGGAGGGGACCACAAAATACAAGAATATGGTGAAAATGTTCAGGATAAATGCTGTAATTGTGGTGGGGAACATAGGGCAACATATGGAGGGTGTGAAAGATTATGTAACTGGTAATTTAGTAGAGCAGATTGGGAGAAATATAAGGAAATAAGTGAAGATAAAATTAAGGAAATTGACATGAATCTTGGTATTGATTCATTAAACAAAATCTTTTGTAGTTCAATCATAGAAGCTGTTCAACAGTCAGTTCCAAAGAAAGGAGGGATACATAAAAAGAAGATAATTCCATGGTGGACAATAGAATGTGACCAGGCTATTAAATCCCGAAATAAAGCTTTTAAAATTCTATAAGGAAATCAGAATTTTCTAAATTTAATTGAATACAAGAAGATGCAAGCTATAGTAAAAAGAGTTATAAGAAATACAAAAAGAGAATATTGGAGAAATTATTGTAATTCATTAGGAAGAGAAACAGATATAGGGAAAGTATGGAAAATGATTAAACTAATGAATGGTATTAAAAGGGATTATAGTTATCCAGTTTTAGTTAGTGATAGAACAACGGCAGTTATTAATGAAGAAAAAGCAACAATGTTGTCACAAACATTTGTACAAATACATAGTTCCAATAATATTAGTGAAGAGTAGAAAACGGATAGAGCTATAACTTTATTGGAAAAAGGACATATGATAAACAGAGAAGAAGGAAATAGTATTATTAAAATCGATTTTTCTATAGCGGAGTTAAGACGAGCCATGAGGAAAGTTAAGATGTCAACCCCAGGGAGTGATCAAATATGGTATATAATGATAAATAAGCTAAGTGAATACTCAAAATTAATATTATTAGATATTTATAATAGAAAATGGGAAATGACCTAGAAGTTGGAAAGAGGCTATTGTGGTTCCAATTCCAAAAACGGGTAAAGATAGCTCAAAACCAGAAAATTATAGACCTATTGCTTTAACATCATGTTTAAGTAAAATTATGGAGAAAATGGTAATTGAAAGATTAATTTATTTTGTTGAATCAAAAGGGTACTTATCAAATTATCAAAGCGGTTTCAGAAGAGGAAGGAATACTATGGATCCAATTGTGTGTTTACAACATGAGGTACTAACAGCAAAAGTTAATAAAGAAAGTGTTTTGGCAGTGTTCTTAGATATAGAAAAGGCTTATGATATGATGTGGAAAGAGGGATTATTGATCAAATTGAGGAAAATGTGAATTTGTGGAAGAATTTATCATTGGGTAGAGAACTTAACAATTCAATTCAATTCAATTTTATTTATATAACGCCAATTCATAAACATGTCATCTCGAGGCACTTTACAAAGTCAAAATCAATCATATTATACAGATTGGTCAAAAATTTCCTATATAAGGAAACCAGTTGATTGCATCAAAGTCCCAACAAGCAGCATTCACCCCTGGAGAAGCGCAGTGCTACAGGGGGAGTCGTCTGCATTGTCCATGGCTTTGCAAAAATCCCTCATACTGAGCAAGCATGAAGCGTCAGTGGAAAGAAAAAACCACCCATTAGCAGGAAGGAAAAACCTCCAGCAGAACCAGGCTCAGTATGAACGGTCATCTGCCTCGACCGACTGGGGGTTACAGAAGACAGAGCAGAGACACAACAAGACAGACAAAAAAGCACAGAAGCACACATTGATCCAGTGATCTGTTATACATTAGATGGTAATAGTGGTGATCTGTCTTCCCTGGATGATGTCACAGTTAACAGAACGTCAGACTAGGTGTACCTACTATGAAGAAAAAAGAGAGAGAACAAAAAGTTACAAGCTGAAATGACAACAGTCATTTCAATGTAATGCAATGCAAAACTGGAGAACAGTAGACTGGAGAACAGTAGAAATCAGTAGAGTGAGAGAAATAGGCCCCGATGTCCTCCAGCAGCCTAAGCCTATAGCAGCATAACTACAGATGTAGCTCAGGGTAACATGAGCCACTCTAACTATAAGCTTAAATTCTATTCTTGATATAACAGGAAGCCAATGAAGGGAAGCTAAAATTGGAGAAATATGATCCCTCTTGTTGATTTTCATCAGAACTCTTGCTGCAGCATTTTGGATCAGCTGAAGACTTCGAACTGCATTTTGTGGACTTCCTGATAGTAAAGAATTACAATAGTCCAGCCTTGAAGTAACAAATGCATGGACTAGTTTTTCAGCGTCACCCCTGGACAGAATGTTTCTAATTTTGGCGATATTCCTGAGGTGAAAAAAAGGAAACTCTGGAAACCTGTTTAATTTGGGATTTAAATGACATGTCTTGGTCGAAGACAACACCAAGATTTTTAACTTTATTTCCAGAGGCCAGAATGGATAATACAGGTAAGAGTTGGTAAGAGTCTTTCAGGGAGAAATTAAAAAGAACCACACAAGGCAGTATTATCAGTCCTTTATTATTTTCAGTTATGATAAATGATGCACTTAAAGAAATAGAAAATGAATTGGGTTGTTCATTGTTTGCTGATGACGGAGCTATTTGGAAACGTAGAAGGAATGTTAAATTTATTGTAGGGAAAGTCCAAAAAGCAATTCATAAGATTGAACAATGGTCTTACAAATGGAGTTTTAAATTTTCGGTAGATAAAACAAAAGTATTGCTTTTTACTCAGAAAAGAAATCAAGAAGTACAACTGAAGTTATATAATCAAGATTGTACTGTTCTCTCTATGTGTTTTGCTCTTGCATGAACACAGATAAACAGCCAGCCAAACTCCTTATTCAAGAGGCAGGAAGTGAGCGGCTTGCTCCTTTATTATCTTCTTACACATTTAGTCAGCATTTCTGACTGCTTTGAATCCAGTGTAAAACTAGAAAAGAAAGATACAAAAAAAATGGCTTAATAAACAGCCATGTAAATATCAGTATTAACGTATCAAAGTATCAGCTGCTTAATATTAACTCAACAGGTATTTTCACAGCCGGCTAGAAAAGCGGCAAATTAGCAAGTAAACACACACACTCTGCTGTCACACAGACCACGACATTTTACCGTTGCTTTTATACACAAAATAACCATAAAAGATATTAACATATCTTATCGAATCTGTAAACAATGAGCAACACTTACAACCATTGCTTTCGGAGAGATTAACTGCATTGTTGCTGCCCTGAGACGATGCACACACGCTCTCTTCCTCTTGTTTGCGTCTTTACTTCCTACTTCCGGTTCGGAAGATTTTCAACATAAAAGCACCGCAAATTCATTTAAAACAGAGAACGGTATATTAACATTTCAAAGTAGTTTTTAAATGTCTTTTAAACATATTAAACATATTCAGGGCAGAACAAAGATCTAGAGAGAGTAAAGCAATTTAAATTCTTAGGAGTATGGTTTGGTAAAAAAAACTATCCTGGAAAGTGCACATAGATAAGGTTATTGAAAAATGTAAAAGGATACTTAATATATTGAGATGTTTAGTTGGCTATGAATGTTACATTCCTGCAGTGAAAAAGAAAGGGTTCATAATAAGGTTGGACAATTATTCAGAAAGCTACAGAATTAGGATTAAATCATTTAAATATTAGTCCAACAGTACCATTATCAATAACACCACCATGGATTTTACCTGAAACAATAGTAGATTTAACAATATTGGAAAAGAAAAATAAAGATAAAATGTATATGTGTAATTCTATAATAGTGGAGGAATATATAGAACAGTTTTATAATAATGTAAAAATGTATACGGATGCATCAAAAAAGCAATTACGACAAACTGGAGTAGGTGTAATAATTCCAGAGTTTAAACTGCATATAGGGAAGAAATTAAATGAAGGAATATCTGTTTATACGGCAGAAATGATTGCATTATTAGTTGCTGTAGAATGGATTGAGGAAGTGAGACCATTAAGAGCTGTTATATGTTCAGATTCAAGTTCATCATTGATCAGTTTAAAAAGAAATAATTCAGAAAGCCGTCCAGATATCTTATTAGTAATTCAACAAATATTATATCATATTCAGATGATGGGGTTATCAGCTGTGTTTCTTTGGGTTCCTGCACATATAGGAGTGAAAGGTAATTAAATGGCTGATAAGAAAGCTAAAGAGTCGATAAATAAAAGTAAGAGTGATTAAGAATAGACATGGGTAAATCAGAGGTTCAAAGTATTATGCTGCCATCTTGTGGTCAAAAATAATACCCGTTTTTATGACAAAATGACATCTTTGATGAAAATTAATTGACTTTCTTTAGGGTTTACACAATTGGTCCAAGAGACTTTTTTGTAGGGACTGAGAAGTTACATCTGCTTACCGAGTTTCATAATTCTCAGACAAAGCATGGCTTGGGGCTTACTGATTTAATGCGTTTTTAATGGTTTTCCACAAACCTGATTTTTGCAATGCGACAGCTCAGGCAAATATGCATATTTCATAAAACCTTTGATAACTTTTAACCCTCAAGGTCTCATCTCCACGCTGAAAAAAATTGAAAGTGATAACTTAAAATGCCTAGGACTAGTTCGTTAAAGTTCGAGGCAAAAACCGTCAATATTTTACCCTTTGACCCAAAATGGCAGGCTTCCTGTGGGTTTTAGAGCATACCCACAATAGACTTTTTTTCATAACTTTAAAAAAGCTACCTAGGTAAAAAATTTCAGCTTTCTACGTGTTACGGTTTGGCCCAACTCACTCTAGTTGGCGCTGTTGAGCGGGTTTGCCACGCCCGCTTTCAATTACACTAAAATCATGCGATTTCTCATGGGGGACAATTTTGGGCAAAGTTTGGTGAGTTTTCATGCATGTTTAGGCCTCCAAAAACCCGTTTCAAAAGTCCCAAGAATAAATAATAATAATAATAATAATAATAATAATAATAAAATCTGCAGTTACAATAGGCCTTCGCAGCGCTTAGCTGCTCGGGCCTAATAATAATTAAACAACACAGATACAATAGGCCTTCGCAGCGCTTAGCTGCTCGGGCCTAATAATAATAATTAAAGCCGCAAGCGGCGATGAGCGGCCCTCGCAGCCAAGCACCGCTGGGGTACACGCACCGCCTGCCGCCAGCCACCGCAGAAGCTGTCACGCAATTTCTCTGCCCGTCCACCGGGCGATTCACACGAACCCGTTTGGCAGCGCTCACCCACAACTCACAAAAAATCAGGTGCAGATCGGTCGATGCAGCGAGGAGATACAGCCGTTGAATAATGATAATGCATTTGGCCACCGGGCCGGACTAAATCGTTTGGCGGGCCAGATCTGGCCCGCAGGCCGTACGTTTGACACCCCTGGTTTAAACACTAGTATACAAATTTAATCAAAGGCATCTTACTAGCTGTTAATCCAGCTTCATGTGAAAAGTTAACAAAACCTTTTTAGTTATTTAAAGTTAATTATTTCATGTGTTTAAGGGTTTTGTTTCTTGCATTAAGACAGCTTTTATGAAAGTTTGACAGTTAAATTGGTGGATACACACCCAAAAGTAATAATGTAAAAGTAACACTTTAGCAATTGGAATATTGCTAAAGTAACACGTTAGCAATATTCCACATGTGTATGTTGTGTACAAACTTTAGTAATTTCTAACAGACCACTTCACTCTCAGAAAGCAGGTCTGCTGGTGGTTCCTAGAGTCTCTAAAAGTAGAATGGGAGGCAGATCCTTTAGCTATCATGCTCCTCTCCAGTGGAACCAACTCCCAGTTTTGGTCCGTGACGCAGACACCCTGTCTACTTTTAAGACTAATCCTAAAACTTTCCTTTTTCCATCCATCCATCGTCTTCCGCTTATCCGGAGTCAGGTCGCGGGGGTAGCAGCTTCAAGAGGGAGGCTCAGACCTTCCTCTCTCCAGCCACTTGGGCCACTTCCTCCGGGGGAATCCCAAAGCGTTCCCAGGCCAGCAGAGTCTCTCCAGCGTGTCCTGGGTCTTCCCCTGGGCCTCCTCCCTGGGGGACATGCCCAGAACACCTCACCAGGGAGGCATCCAGGAGGCATCCTGATCAGATGCCCGAGCCACCTCAACTGGCTCCTCTCAATGTGAAGGAGCAGCGGCTCTACTCTGAGTCCTCCCCGGATGACTGAGCTCCTCACCCTATCTCTAAGGGAGAGCCCAGACACACTATGGAGAAAACTCATTTCGGCCGCTTGTATCCAGGATCTCGTTCTTTCGGTCACGACCCAAAGCTCGTGACCATAGATGAGGGAAGGAATGTAGATCGACCGGTAAATCGAGAGCTTGGCCTTTTGGCTCAGCTCTCTCTTCACCACAATGGACCGGTACAGCGCCCGCTTCACAGCAGACGCTGCACCAATCCGCCTGCCCATCTCCCGCTCCATCTTCCCCTCATTCATGAACAAGACCCCAAGATACTTGAACTCCTCCACTAGAAGCTGGCTCTTGGGACTTTCCTTTTTGACAAAGCTTATAGTTAGAGTGGTTCATGTTACCCTGAGCTACCTCTATAGTTATGCTGCTATAGGCTTAGGCTGCTGGAGGACATCAGGGTCTATTGTTCTTCAATTTTGCATGACTTTTGTCATTTCAGCTTTTAACTTTTTGTTTTTTTCAATTTTTTCTTCATAGTAGGTACACCTGGTCTGGCGTTCTGTTAGCTGTGACATCATCCAGGGAAGACAGATCACCTGTTATTACCATCTAATGTAAAACAGATTACTGGATCAATGTGTGCTTCTGTGCTTTTTTGTCTCTCTTGTTGTGTCTCTGCTCTGTCTTTTGTAACCCCCAGTCGGTCAAAGCAGATTACCGTTCATACTGAGCCCGGTTCTGCTGGAGGTTTTTCCTTCCTGTTAATGGGGAGTTTTTCCTTCTGCTGTCACTTCATGCTTGATCAGTATGAGGGATTGCTGCAAAGCCATGTACAATGCAAACGACTCTCCCTGTGGCTCTACGCTTCTTCAGGAGTGAATGCTGCTTGTCGGGACTTTGATGCAATCAACTGGTTCCCTTATATAGGAATTTCTTTTACCAATCTGGATAATCTGACTTAATACGTATAATCTGATTGATTTTGACATTGTAAACTGCCTTTAGATGACATGTTTCATGATTTGGCGCTATATAAATAAAAACTGAAATGTACTGAACAAGAGTAAGTTTGTCAGTTTTCAAGCAGGATTTGTATATCTGTTCAACTTAAATATATAAAAAAAACCAGAGTTAAGATCACTTACTTACCAAGAGAAATTCCTTTGGGGTTTATTTGTGGTCTCTTGCTGCCACCTGCTGGACAAGTTTGATCAAATCCAAATGCTTTACATGTCAACATGGTGTCAAAATTTAGATTTCAATCTAAAATGGCTTACTTCCTGTGATACTTGCACTATGACAATAATTGTAAATTCTGAGCGTCTTGCTGAGATCTACAACTGTACAAAATTTCATTACTCTATGATGAACTAAGTGAATAGCAAAGGGTCCTTTGAAAATTGCTTGGTGGCACTATAGAGAAACTAAGTCCTGCTCACTAAAGTTTGTTATGGATTCCTGTTGGGGGGTGGATAAGGATGCATCCAAATGAGTTTTAAGCAGCTCGGCCCAAAACTGTGGAATTCAGAGCCAAACGTATGACAGCAGCGTTTGAGGTGAATATGCCACGCCGCCACGCCCCCCTGCTCCATCGAATCCAGTTTGGCCTGAAATCCACAACACATCAACATGTGTTCTGTCTGTGGACACAGTTTCATGTTGATTAGTTCAGAGGGGTAACATAGCGACCGCTTACAGCAAAACATGACACTTCCTGTTGTCAGGGGGCATGGCCTAAGTGATGTCATTATTTGACCATTGGATATTAAAGAAGACCCGATGATGATCAATCACAGAAAGTTTGGTGCCTCTGTGTGTTTCTGTGTAGGAGATATAACAGTTTTATTTTTTGTGGCGAGTAGGTGAACTTTGACCCCTGCTAATGCCCCTTCAGCATGCTCAAAAACTCACCGTTTTGATAACTTTTAATTGGCCATGCCTTATGATCAGACTGACCGAGTTTCAAGCCGCTCGCTCAAAATCTCTAGGAGGAGTTCGATCAAATACCAATGCTGTAAACGTCAAAAATGGGGTCAAAATCAGACCTTCAATCTAAAATGGCCGACTTCCTGTGATATTTGCACTATGACATTAATTGTAGATTCTGAGCGTCTTGCTGAGCTCTACCACTGTACCAAATCTCATGTCTCTACGATGAAGTAAGTGAATAGCAAAGGGTCCTTTGAAAATTGCTAGGTGGCGCCGTTGAGGCATTTTTCTTTTGATTTTTGTGACGACCTTAAAATACAAAATTTTTAAACAGTCTTCATACATCCGCCAAGTTTGGTGAGTTTTTGAATATGATAAAGCCCTCAAAAAGGCCCCTCTTTGGGGTGGCAGATTTATAATAATAATAATTAAACACTACAGATACAATAGGCCTTCGCAGCGCTTAGCTGCTCGGGCCTAATTAAACAACACAGATACAATAGGCCTTCGCAGCGCTTCGCTGCTCGGGCCTAATAATTAACACTACAGATACAATAGGCCTTTGCAGCGCTTCGCTGCTCGGGCCTAATAATAATAATAATTAACACTACAGATACAATAGCACTTCGCAGCGCTCCGCTGCTCGGGCCTAATAATAATGATTAAAACCGCAAGCGGTGATGATCGGCCCTCGCAGCCAAGCACCGCTCTGGCCAATTGGCCAACACAAGGGTTCGCGCACCACCGGTCGCCAGCCACCACAGAAGTTGTCACGCATTTTTCCCGCACGTCCACCGGGCGATTCACACGAACGCGTTGGGCAGCACTCCCCCACGACTCACAAAAAATCTGGTGAAGATCGGTCGATGCAGTGAGGAGATACAGCTGTTGAATAATGAAAATGCATTGGGCCACCGGACCGGGCTAAAGCGTTCAGCAGGCCAGATTCAGCCCACGGGCCGTACGTTTGACACCCCTGGTTTAAACATTAGTATACCAATTTAATCAAAGGTATCTTACTAGCTGTTAATCCAGCTTTATGTCAAAAGTTAACAAAACCTTTTTAGTACTTTAAAGTTAATTGTTATTTCATGTGTTTAAGGGTTTCGTTTCTTGCATTAAGACAGCTTTTATGAACGTTTGACAGTTAAATTGGTGGATAAACACCCAAAAGAAATACTTTAACAGTAACACTTTATCAATTGGAAATATTGCTAAAGTATTACTTTAGCAATATTCCACATGTCGCCTCTGGTAATAAAGTCAAAAATCTTGGTGCTATTTTTGTCAAAGACATGTCATTGAAATCCCATATTAAACAGGTTTCCAGAGTTTCCTTTTTTCACCTCCGGAACATATTCTGTTGCTTCTTTTAAAAAGCAACTAAAGACGCTGCTATTCAAGCAGGCTTTTAATTAGACGTGTGGGTTTTATGGTTTCGTTTGTATGTTTTTTTTTTTTTGTTTTTTTTTTTCTTTCCATTTTGTTTTAAAATGCTGTTTAGTATTGCTGTATACTGTTTTTTGTATTTGTATTTTACTGTGAAGCACTTTGTGATTTTTATCTGAGAAAAGTGCTATATAAATAAATTTTACTTACTTACTTTACATTCTGTCTAGGAGCAATCCTCAAAAACTAGTCCATGTATTTGTTACTTGAAAGCTGGACTATTGTAATTCTTTACTACTATAAGGAAGTCCACAAAATGCAGTTTTAAGTCTTCAACTGATCCAAAATGCTGCAGAAGGAGTTCTGATGAAAATTAACAAGAGGGATCATATTTCTCCAATTTTAGCCTTCCTTCACTGGCTTACTGTTAAATCAAAAATAGAAATTCTTCTACTAACACATAAAGCCCTAAATAATCAAGCTTCATCATATATCAGAGCTCTGATTACCCCTTATGTTCCTAACAGAGCACTTTGCTCTCAGACTGCAGGTCTGCTGGTGGTTCCTAGAGTCTCTAAAAGTAGAATGGGAGGCAGATCGTTTAGCTATCAGGCTCCTCTCCTGTGGAACAAACTCCCAGTTTTGGTCCGTAATGCAGACAGCCTGTGTACTTTTAGGACTAAGCTTAAAACTTTGTACATAAACTAGATGTACATAACGCGGTAGCGGACGTACATATAAAGTGTACTTAACGCAGTAGGTTACGGGCTGATGCTGGGACTCATTGGAAATCAAGCTCCACTGTTGTGTCTGAAACTGCAATACACGACCACAACTACCGGGGGAGGGGAACAGCTTTTGCTATTGACTGAGAGCGTGGCCTATGTAATTATGTGGGTTAAGGAGGGATCAAGGTGTACGGAAGGAGGGAGGCTGTACAGGCAACATGGAAGTACAAAACGGCTCTCTGCCCCCCTATATATAGGGGGCAGAGTGTACATAACGCGGTAGCTGCCGTACATCTAAAGTGTACATATCGTGGTAGGTTATTTTTAATAAATATAACATTGTCTTATGAAGTTCAGCATGTGGCTACCACTGTTACAAACTGTAACCTGTCCTACCAAACATTTAGAGATGTTGCCTGATGCATGTCAGAGCTCCAGCAGGGGGGGTCATCGTTCCAGCACTCTTACCCAGCGCGAGGCACTCTTCCTGGGGAGAGACCCCCCCCCCAGCCTGGAAGTGGGAGATTATTTTATTTTATTTTTTTATTTTATATTAGGGGTCTGGAAGCTATATTTGCAAACGGGTTAAATAATAATTTTAACATTATATTAAAATAAGTGGCATATTTTTTTTGAGTTCTGTCTCCAGCATGGGGTGGATACGAAATCAACAGGAGTAGCTCTAATTGTGCCTATGATAAGGCAGACTTCCAGAAGGGGGGGTCCAGTCAAGCACTCTAGCCTAGCGAGAGGCACTCTTCCTGGGTAGAAGTCTCTGACTGAGACACCCCCAGCCTGGAAGTGGCGTATTTTTTTTAATTCTGGCCCGTGCCAGCGGCAAAGGGAGTCTATGGGTCATGTACGGCCGGTCCACGTTTTGGACGCTTGGCCCTCCCAAAAATGCGCCATTTCGATGGATGCACGGGTTCGGCCAATGGGCGAACCTTTCCCGTTTTTCTCCTCCCGCCCCCTGCTGCGCTGGCGCCATCCCCTCTCCGACAGGTTGGTGGCGCCGAAGGCCCGACGCCAGCGGCAAAGGGAATCTATGGGTCCTGTACGGCCGGTCCACGTTTCGGCCGCTTGGCCCTCCCAAAAATGCGCCACTTTGACGGACGTGCGGGCTCGGCCAATGCGTGAACCTTTCCCGTTTTTCCCTTCCCGCCCCCTGCCACGCTGGCGCCATACCCTCTCCGACAGGTTTGTGGCGCCGAAGGCCCGACGCCAGCGGCAAAGGGAATCTATGGGTCCTGTACGGCCAGTCCATGTTTCGGCCGCCTGGCCCCTCCCAAAATCGCGCCACTTCGACGGACGCGCGGGCTCGGCCAATGCGTGAACCTTTCCCGTTTTTCCCCTCCCGTCCGCCGCGGGCTGTACGGCCTTTCCCTGCCTGCGTACGGGCCGTACGGTTCGCGACCCTACCCCCGAGTGCCACACTGTGGATGGAGCCCACGCTGCGAGCGGAGAAGGGCCTTCTTTGGGGGGCCGCTGCACGGCCGGCGTGCGCGGCGGCGGGACGGCGCGGCGGCGGGGCGGGCGGGAGTCCGCGCCGCACGCGGCGAGCGTCGGAACGCATACCTGGGCATTTTGGGCCGTACGGGGCTGTACGGAAATGGAGGGTCTCGTTTCGCCCGCCCGCCCTGGAAATTTTGGTTTTGGCCCTAGGGGGGTTAAGGGTCTTGCTCAGGGACCCAGAGTGGCAGTCTATGGGAGTTGAACTCAGAACATCTGGGACCCAAGCTCAATGCTCTAAACAGCTGCGTTGTGTCTCTTCTCTGTCTTTTGTAACCCCCAGTCGATCGAGGCAGATGACCGTTCATACTGAGCCCGGTTCTACTGAAGGTTTTTCCTTCCCGTTAATGGGGAGTTTTTTCCTTGCACAGTATGAGTGATTGCTGCAAAGCCATGGACAATGCAGACGACTCTTCCTGTGGCTCTACGCTTCTTCAGGAGAGAAGGCTACTTGTCAAGACTTTGATGCAATGAACTGGTTCCCTTATATAGGATTTATTTGACCAATGTGTATAATCTGACCCAATCTGTACAATCTGATTAATTTTGACTTTGTAAAGCGCCTTAAGATGACATGTTTCATGAATTGGCGCTATATAAATAACATTGAATTGCATCATCTCTTTTGACCAAGTAAACTATCACATTTTATGAGACAGTTATCTCATTTTAAAGATATAATCATCTAACGTTATTACTCTTAGCAAGTTAAAGCTCCATAATAATTTTAGACCAGGTTTTAGTTCCACTCTTTTATTATGCACATCGATGCTACCTATAAATATAAAGTATTGCATGCCAAAAAACATTTTCAAGAAAAGGCAATTTTAGTAATTGCCTAGCAATTTTATATCTAAGCATTAAAAATGAAAATATTTAACCAATTTTCACAGCAAGATGGAAATAATGACTATCAACATTTTAAGATTTTGTAAAAACTTTTTTCCTTTTTTACCTACCTTTTGAAATTAATACTTGTTTCTACTTCTCCAAAATTATACTTCAAGAAAACTATTGTGCTGTCCTGGGGCCATATGCGGCTAGACAGCTAGGACAAAAGTTCCCCACACAAAGCTTCCTTTTCTTGCGTTCTCTGAATAACCTTTATTCACAAATCTGGCTTTGAACATTCTTTTTGTAAAAAGACGAATATTTTCCAAGGCAGAAGCGTGTAGAACAAATTCAACTTCAACATTAGCTGTTTCCCTAGCTTCATCACTGAAAAGCAGCTTTTACTGGAGCAAAATACGTCAAAGATCTTTTTTTAAGGTGAGAGCACTCACTATCTCACGTAATTCACATAGAGATCTAACAAGGTTGTGATGTCTCACTCTGATTAAATATGAATCCAAAACGTTTCTGTTTTTAGCATGGATTTCCTCTGACTAATAAGTTATATCTTATTTATGTAATGTATTCACAACATGAATTCCTTGCTGTCTTAACAAAAGGCAGAACAACTATAACGTTACTTTCTATAATTATTACAGGTTCTGCTGAGATGTCAAATTCTGGAGAGTGCTTAGACACCCTGACACACAAATATGGATTAACTTCATTTCATGTGCACTCGTGAACTTGTTTTAGTTGATTTAGTTGTCTTAATGTACTGTAGAGCGTGATGAGGTCTGTTGTGGTATTGTGTGCACTGGATTGAGGGGACAGTTGGTGTTGTCTGTCAAACCCAATCTTCTTAAGCTGCAAATTCAGTTAAGTTACAAGATTTCTAACAACCTCTCATATGGAACTAGTCTAAAAAATAAATAAACTGATAATTAGAAGATCAGTTTGTACATCCACACCAACTCTAGAACTAAAGCCATATTCAGCTGGAACTTATCCTGACAAAATGTCCCAATTCAGCCAAATAAACTCCAAAAGCTTAGAGGAGATCATTCAGCAGCTGAGTTCCTCCTCATGCTGTCTTGATGCTCTACCCACAGTTTTCCTTAAGAAAGTTTTGCCTGTCATAGCATCTGATTTGACTCAAATAAACACGTCCCTTCTGTCAGGTGTTTTCCCCCAGTCCCTAAAAACAGCAATTATCAAACCACTGTTAAAAAAGAACAATTTAGACAAACTACTACTCCAGAACTAGAGGCCCATTTCAAACCTCCCCTTTATCAGTAAGATTATTGAAAAAGCTGTGTTTCAACAATTAAACACCTTCTTAACAACGACCAGCCGCTTTGATGTTTTCCAGTCTGGCTTCCGTGCTCACCACAGTACAGAGAACGCCCTTATCAAGGTGTTTATTGACATCCATATAAATACAGACTGTGGAAGAACCACCGTGCTGGTTCTATTGGACCTCAGTGCAGCACTCCATTCTGTTAGAGCGCCTGGAGAACTGGGTCAGCCTCTGTGGTACAGCTCTCCACTGGTTTAAATCCTACTTAAAGGACAGGGACTTTTTTGTATCAGTAGGTAACTTACATCGGAGATTACAAAAATCACATGTGGGGTTCCCCAAGGGTCCATCCTGGGTCCCCTCCTATTCAATATCTACATGCTCCTCTAGCTCAGATCATAAGAAACAACAACATCAGCTACCATAACTATGCAGACGACACACAGCTCTACATCACCATGTCACCAGGTGACTATGGACCAGTTCAAGCACTGAGTAAATGCCTAGAAGAAATCAATACGTGGATGTGCCAAAATTTTCTTCAGTTGAATAAAAACAAAACAGAAGTAATAATTTTTGGACCAATAGAGGAGAGATCAAAGGTTAGCACACAGCTTCAGTCGCTTCAGCTAGAAACCACTAATCAGGCCCGAAATCTGGGTGTAGTGATGGACTCAGACCTGAACCTCCAAAAGCATCTAAAGACAATTACAAGGTCGGCTTTCTATCACCTGAAGAACATTTCTAGGATTAAAGGACTAATGTCTCAGCAGGATCTGGAAAAACTAATCCATGCGTTTATATTTAGTAGAATTGATTACTGCAACGGTGTTTTCACAGGCCTGCCTAAAAAGTGGATCAGACAGCTGCAACTGATCCAGAACGCTGCTGCCCGCGTCCTCACTAAGACTAAGAAAGTAGAGCACATCACCCCAGTTCTAAAGTCCTTACACTGGCTCCCTGTATCTCAGAGAATAGACTTTAAAATACTTCTGTTAGTCTATAAATCCCTGAATGGCTTAGCATCTAAATACATCGGACTTGTCTATAAGTGTATCAACCATCCAGACCATTAAGGTCTTCTGGCTCTAGCCTACTCTGCATACTTAGAACCAGAACTAAACAAGAAGAAGCAGCATTTAGTTCCTATGCTCCACTGATCTGGAACAAACTTCCAGAAAATTGTAAAGGTGATGGAAGCCTGAGTTCCTTTAAATCAAGATTAAAAATACATTTGTTTAGGACTGCCTTCAACTGTTCTAGTTAACTGAATCACCACTTTTTTGTTCTTTTTTCTATCTACATTTTATTCCTACTTGCTTTTATTCTGTTTTATTTTGCTATATTTTAATCATGTAAAGCACTTTGCATTGTCTTTGTACTGAATTGTGCTATATAAATAAATTTGCCTTGCCTTATTGAACAAGACAACTTGGTTTGTGGTTTATTTGTGGTCTCTTGCTACCACCTGGTGGACAAGTTTGAGCAAATAACAATGCTGTCAAAAGATTAAAAATATATGGTTCTATGTGACTTCCCCACGCCACCATGCCGCCCTGCTCCATGGAATCCAGTTGGGCCTGGAATCCACAACACACCAACATGTCTTCTGTCTCTTGACACGGTTTCATGTTGATTAGCTCAGAGGGGTAACATAGCGACCGCTTACAACAAAACATGACACTTCCTGTTGTCAGGGTGCGTGGCCTAAGCAATGTCGTCATTTGACCATTGGATATTGTAGGAGACCTAATAATTAACAGTTAAAATCTGCAGTTACAATAGGCCTTTGCAGCGCTTAGCTGCTCGGGCCTAATAATAATAAAATATGCAGTTACAATAGCCCTTCGCAGCGCTTAGCTGCTCGGGCCTAATAATAATAAAATCTGCAGTTACAATAGGCCTTTGCAGCGCTTAGCTGCTCGGGCCTAATAATAATAATAAAATCTGCAGTTACAATAGGCCTTCGCAGCGCTTAGCTGCTCGGGCCTATTAATAATCAAATCTGCAGTTACAATATGCCATCGCAGCGCTTAGCAGCTCGGGCCTAATAATAATAAAATCTGCAGTTACAATAGGCCTTCGCAGCGCTTAGCTGCTCGGGCCTATTAATAATAAAATCTCCAGTTACAATATGCCTTCGCAGCGCTTAGCAGCTCGGGCCTAATAATAATCAAATCTGCAGTTACAATAGGCCTTCGCAGCGCTTAGCTGCTCGGGCCTAATATAATAATAATAATATTAATAAAATCTGCAGTTACAATATGCCTTCGCAGCGCTTAGCTGCTCGGGCCTAATAATAATAAAATCTGCAGTTACAATACGCCTTCGCAGCGCTTAGCAGCTCGGGCCTAATAATAATAAAATCTGCAGTTACAATAGGCCTTCGCAGCACTTAGCTGATCGGGCCTAATAATAATAAAATCTGCAGTTACAACAGCCCTTCGCAGCGCTTAGCTGCTCGGGCCTAATAATAATAAAATCTGCAGTTACAATAGGCCTTCGCAGCGCTTAGCTGCTCGGGCCTAATAATAATAAAATCTGCAGTTACAATACGCCTTCGCAGCGCTTAGCAGCTCGGGCCTAATAATAATAAAATCTGCAGTTACAATAGGCCTTCGCAGCACTTAGCTGATCGGGCCTAATAATAATAAAATCTGCAGTTACAACAGCCCTTCGCAGCGCTTAGCTGCTCGGGCCTAATAATAATAAAATCTGCAGTTACAATAGACCTTCGCAGCGCTTAGCTGCTCGGGCCTAATATAATAATAATAATATTAATAAAATCTGCAGTTACAATATGCCTTCGCAGCACTCAGCTGCTCGGGCCTAATAGAATCTGCAGTTACAATATGCCTTCGCAGCGCTTAGCAGCTCGGGCCTAATAATAATCAAATCTGCAGTTACAATAGGCCTTCGCAGCGCTTAGCTGCTCAGGCCTAATAATAATAATAATAATAATGATAATAAAATCTGCAGTTACAATAGGCCTTCGCAGCGCTTAGCTGCTCGGGCCTAATAATAATAAAATCTGCAGTTACAATACGCCTTCGCAGCGCTTAGCAGCTCGGGCCTAATAATAATAAAATCTGCAGTTACAATAGGCCTTCGCAGCACTTAGCTGATCGGGCCTAATAATAATAAAATCTGCAGTTACAACAGCCCTTCGCAGCGCTTAGCTGCTCGGGCCTAATAATAATAAAATCTGCAGTTACAATAGACCTTCGCAGCGCTTAGCTGCTCGGGCCTAATATAATAATAATAATATTAATAAAATCTGCAGTTACAATATGCCTTCGCAGCACTCAGCTGCTCGGGCCTAATAGAATCTGCAGTTACAATATGCCTTCGCAGCGCTTAGCAGCTCGGGCCTAATAATCAAATCTGCAGTTACAATAGGCCTTCGCAGCGCTTAGCTGCTCAGGCCTAATAATAATAATAATAATAATGATAATAAAATCTGCAGTTACAATAGGCCTTCGCAGCGCTTAGCAGCTCGGGCCTAATAATAATAAAATCTGCAGTTACAATAGGCCTTCGCAGCACTTAGCTGATCGGGCCTAATAATAATAAAATCTGCAGTTACAACAGCCCTTCGCAGCGCTTAGCTGCTCGGGCCTAATAATAATAAAATCTGCAGTTACAATAGACCTTCGCAGCGCTTAGCTGCTCGGGCCTAATATAATAATAATAATATTAATAAAATCTGCAGTTACAATATGCCTTCGCAGCACTCAGCTGCTCGGGCCTAATAGAATCTGCAGTTGCAATATGCCTTTGCAGCGCTTAGCTGCTCGGGCCTAATAATAATTATTAACACTACAGATACAATAGGCCTTCGCAGCGCTTCGCTGCTCGGGTCTAATTAAATCCGCAGGCGGCGTTGATCGTCCCTCGCAGCCAAGCGCCGCTCTGGCCTATTGGCCACCGTGGGGGTTCGCGCACAGCCGGCCACCAGCCACCGCAGAAGATGTCACGCATTTCCCCCCCCCCCGTCCACCGGGCAATTTCCACGAACGCGTTCGGCAGCGCTCCCCCACTACTCACAAAAAATCTAGTTCAGATCGGTCGATGCAGCGAGGAGATACAGCCGTTGAATAATGATAATGCATTTGGCCACTGGACCGGACTAAATCGTACGTTTGACACCCCTGGTTTAAACATTAGTATACCAATTTAATCAAATGTATCTTACAAGCTGTTAATCCAGCTTCATGTGAAAAGTTAACAAAATCTTTTTAGTTATTTAAAGTTAATTGTTATTTCATGTGTTTAAGGGTTTCGTTTCTTGCATTAAGACAGGCTTTATGAAAGTTTGACAGTTAAAATCGGTGGATACACACCCAAAAGAAATACTGTAACAGTAACACTTTAGCAATTGGAATATTGCTAAAGTGTTACTTTAGCAATATTCCACATGTCTATGTTGTTTAACAACTTTCGTAATTCCTAACAGAGCACTTCGCTCTCAGACTGCAGGTCTGCTGGTGGTTCCTAAAGTCTCTAATACCAGAATGGGAGGCAGATTCTTTAGCTATCAGGCTCCTCTCCTGTGGAACCAACTCCTAGTTTTGGTCCGTGAGGCAGGACACCCTGTCTACTTTTAAGACTAATCTTAAAACTTTCCTTTTTCCATCCATCCATCCATCGTCTTTTGCTTATCCGGGGTCGGGTTGCGGGGGTAGCAGCTTCAGTAGGAAGGCCCAGATGTCCCTCTCCCCAGCAACTTGGGCCAGCTCCTCCGGGGGAATCCCAAGGCATTCCCAGGCCAGCTGAGAAACATAGTCCCTCCAGCGTGTCCTGGGTCTTCCCCTGGACCTCCTCCCGGTGGGACGTGCCCGGAACACCTCACCAGGGAGGCGTCCAGGAGGCATCCAGACCAGATGCCCGAGCCACGTAAAACTGGCTCTTCTCGACGTGAAGGAGCAGCGGCTCTACTCTGAGTCCTCCCCGGATGACTGAGCTCCTCACCTTATCTCTAAGGGAGAGCCCAGACACACTACGGAGAAAACTCATTTCGGCCGCTTGTATCAGGGATCTCGATCCTTCAGTCACGACCCAAAGCTCATGACCATAGATGAGGGTAGGAATGTAGATCGACCGGTAAATCGAGAGCTTTGCCTTTTGGCTCAGCTCTCTCTTCACCACATTGTACCAGTACAGATTCCGCTTCACAGCAGACGCTGCACCAATCCGCCTGTCGATCTCCCCGCTCCATCTTCCCCTCATTCGTGAACAAAAAATCTGGTGCAGATCGGTTTGATGCAGCGAGGACATACCGGCGTTGAATAATTACAATGCATTTGGCCACCGGACCGGACTAAATCGTTTGGTGGGCCGGATCCGGCCCACAGGCCGTACGTTTGACACCCCTGGTTTAAACATTAATATACCAATTTAATCAAAGGTATCTTACTAGCTGTTAATCCAGCTTCATGTGAAAAGTTGGCTTGGGGCTGATCATTTAAAATATTGTAGGGGGCGCTATAGAGAAATTAGGTCACGCCCACCAAAGTTTGTTATGGATTCCTGTGGGGGGTGGATAAGGATGCATCCAAGTGAGTTTTAAGTAGCTCGGCACAAAACTGTGGAATTCAGAGCCAAACGTATGGCAGTGGCGTTGGAGGTGACTTCGCCACGCCGCCATGCTCCATCGAATCCACTTGCGGCTGGAATCCACAACACACCAACATGTCTTCTGTCTCTGGACACAGTTTCATGTTGATTAGCTCAGAGGGGTAACATAGCGACCGTTTACAGCAAAACATGACACTTCCTGTTGTCAGGGGGCATGGCCTAAATTATGTCATAATTTGATCATTGGGTTTTGTAGGACGCCCCTTCAGCATGCTCAAAAACTCACTGTTTTGATAACTTAATTGGCCGTGCCTTATGATCAGACTGACTGAGTTTCAAGCCGCTTGCTCGAAATCCCTAGGAGGCGTTCGATCAAATACCAATGCTGTTAATGTCAAAAATGGGGTCAATATCAGACCTTCAACCTAAAATGGCCAACTTCCTGTGATACTTGCACTATGACATTAATTGTAAAGTCTGAGCATCTTGGTGAGCTCGACCACTGTACCAAATCTCATGTCTTTACAATGAAGTAATTGAATAGCAAAGGGTCCTTTGAAAATTGGTGGCGTCGTTGAGGCATTTTTCTTTTGATTTTTGTGACGACCTTAAAATACAAAATTTTTAAACAGTCTTCATGCATCCGCCAAGTTTGGTGAGTTTTTGAATATGATAAAGCCCTCAAAAAGGCCCCTCTTTGGGGTGGCAGAATAATAATAATAAGAAACAGTTCGCAGCGCTTAGCTGCTCAGGCCTAATAAGAAACAGTACAGATACAATAGGGCTTCGCTGCTCGGGCCTAATAGGAAACAGTACAGAAACAATAGGCCTTCGCAGTGCTTTGCTGCTCGGGCCTAATAAGAAACAGTACAGATACAATAGGGCTTCGCTGCTCGGGCCTAATAGGAAACAGTACAGAAACAATAGGCCTTCGCAGTGCTTTGCTGCTCGGGCCTAATTAATATGTTGGATGGGCATTATAAGGAACTTTGACTTGGGTTTTCTCCAAAACTCAGTAAAATTCTGAAAAATGTATTGTCGTTATTGTATAAGTCAGCCTTAAACATACTACGAAGAGACTTTGTTGTGACCTTTTATGATTTACATTTGTACATACAAGTACATTTGTTGCCTTCAACACCATCCTCATAGACATGCTGGCCCGGAAGCTCTACAACCTGGGATTATCTACACCGCTCTGCTCCTGAATCAGTGACTTCCTTACCAACAGGCCCCAGGTGGTGAGGAAGTTCCAAGGTTTCTGGGCATTCACATTTCCTCACTTATCCTGGACTGTGAACACCTCCTACCTGGTTGTAGAAAGCTTAAGCACGGCACTTCTTTCTCTGGAGATTGAAATGAACTGGACTTTCTAATGAGCAGTTAAAAAACTTTTAAAGAGCTACAATAGAAAGCATTTTGTGTGTCCCAGAGTGACAAAATGGTATGGGAGCTGTACGGTACAGAAAAGGAAGGATTTAGCATGGGTGGTTGACGATAATAAAGGAGACTGTGGGATGCCATCTACTTGATCTAGACACAGTCTTTGCCACACAAGTCCAGAAAAGGGCTAGATGTATTGCCACAGGTCTCCATCCATCCATGCAATGCCCTGTTTGTTCCACTTCCATAGGGGAAATGAAACATTAAATAAAAAGCCAACAGACTTAAAAAAGCTGTAGGGGGTATTGCATTTACTGAGAATAAACCACCAGCCCAGTTAATAGTCTGTTACTTGTTACAAATACAGTACTGGTTCCACAGGTTCTTAATCCGATGAGAATTATTTACACTGTCACTATCATGCAACTGTATATTTGCAAACTTCAAACTTCTCAGGGACTGTTTAGATAGACATCCATGAAAATGGCACAGTTCTGCATCTAAATTTATTGCACAATATTGTACTCTGCTGTCTTTTAGCAGCTAAGGACTAAAAAAAAGAAAAGCTCAAAAAGATCATGTCTTGTATCTGTGTTACGTGTCATTATGAGCATTCTAAACCTGTGTCTAGCTCATCAAAAATGTAATTATGGTAACACATGATTACAATAGACATTCTTGATTCTTGATAATACAATGGATTTCAAAAGAATCATGTTAACAATATGTATGTTGTATATAAGTATATGTTCACATGTTTTTCTGTATATTGTGTTTTGCTTTTTCATATATTAAAATATACAGTAATTGCATAGTGCAAAAGTCAGCCAGAGGATCTCCAGTCAGAACTGAAGTGAGCTATATGTTAACCATTCACTTTCCCACAGCTTTTTCCAAAGCTACAAATGCAACTCAGATAGTTAGACCATGTATGCACATACTGTAGACTTAGAACACTTTGACATTTTTTATGTACAGAGTGCATACAGAACAAAATTTCATAGCATACAGTTTACGACAGTGTAATGGGATTGCAGGTCTAGTCTAGCAGCCAGTTGCAAAGGGGTGTGCTGAAGCCCAGATGTTCCAGTTTTCCTACCAGATACTGTGGGATGATGGTGTTGAATGCTGAACTGAAGTCCAGCAATAGCATCCACACGTGGGTGTTCTTCTACTGTACAATGTCCACTTTCCAGCTTGATTGTACGGCAGCTGCTGAGCCCGCATTACTGTAAATCTGTTGGAGCCAAGAGTGACTTCGACAGATACCCGGAGAAACAGACATCTCAGTCCAGAAGAATGCTCAACCTGCCAGGCCTCTGGCAGTGGCAGTGGCGGGTGACTCTCACCCACCACTGCTCAGGAGTATTAAGGGTGGGTGAGAGAGCTGCTATAATATATATATATATATATATATATATATATATATATATATATATATATATATATATATATTCCATATGGGTTGTATCCGTAAATGCTACTAGTTTTCAACAAGTTTAGGACCTTCCTAATCAACACTGCACACACAGACTTTCTGTGTTGTATTTGAGCATTTAAATTGGTGTTTTGGTGTGTTGATAAGTAAATCTAATTAAATGTGTTTGTGTATGTGAGACCATACATGAGTGCACTTTTTAATTAAATCAGTTGACACCCGTAGCGTGATATTATAACAGAGGTTAATGAGGCCTTCTGGACAGTGAGTAAACACAATGAGTTTCTATTTATCCAGCGCTTCAGGATGCCTCTGTGTCAATTTGCTGTGTGTGTGTGTGTGTGTGTGTGTGTGTGTGTGTGTGTGTGTGTGTGTGTGTGTGAGAGAGAGAGAGAGAGAGAGAGAAAGAGAGATGTTCAGGTTTAATACCCTATCAGTCTGCCTTTTATTAGACCCTGACTGCAGTGTTTAATTAACTTCCTGCCGAGAACGGGTTTGTTCTATAGTTGATGTCATAAAGAAAGATATCAGCAAGCACCAAGTCCATCAAGTAATCTTGTTACTGAAATAACGGCTATAAAATTGAGCTTACTCTGCCCTACATGTTAGTTTGACTTTTTCAAATAAAGAGGTTATTAAAAAAAATGTAAGGTTAATCCAAGATGAAGCAGCATCCAGCTATCATTATTGATACTATCTTTGAGCATGAGCACATAAATAAATTAATTAATTCAAAGAGCAGATTTGAAACCTACACTGTTACACCAAAGTCATGTACAGGCTAAATATAAAAATCTAAGACAATAACTTACAAGATAATATAAATTAATATTCAGTTCATTTTAATCATACAACACTGCCTAACTCGGAAGAACCAGCCTTGCCACGCTCCACTGCTCATCAACAGCTCAGCTGTGCAGGTGGTCAGCAGCACCACATTTCTGGGGGTCCACATCACAGACAACCTCAACTGGTCTGTGAACACCACATCACTGGTCAAGAGGGCACAGAAGCGTTTGCACTTCCTGCAAAGGATAAGGAGAGTCCACTGCCTCCTGTGGGAAATGGCACTACACATCATTTTGGTCAAATGTTGAGTTCTGGGCCCAGATGTGGTGAGGCTGAGTTGCTAAAGGAGGCCAATCTGACCCATGAACTTTGGTCACGTTTGGTGACGTTAATTATTGGCACCCCTTTTTGAGGCACTTCCCAGTACAGGATTTGGACCAAACTGACAGAGTACAATCACCCGGTGATACTGAACACAACCTTGTTAGCGGCTAACAGTTAGCATGTTGCTAACCGGAAGTAGCTCTAGGCAAGGCAAGCCAAATTTATTTATATAGCACAATTCAGTATAAGACAATACAAAGTGCTTTACATGATTAAGATATACAAAAATAATAAAATGTAGATAGAAAATAGAATAAAAGCAAGTAGGGATAGAATGTAGTAACAAAAAAGAACATTAAAAACAGTAAAACTGTTTAACTAGAACAGTCAAAGGCAATTTTAAACAGATGTGTTTTTAATCTTGATTTAAACGAACTCAGGCTTTCCACACTTTTACAGTTTTCTGGAAGTTTGTTTCCAGATAAGCGGAGCATAGGAACTAAATGCTGCTTCTCCATGTTTAGTTCTGGTTCTAGGTATGTGGAGTAGACTGGAGCCAGAAGACCTTAGTGGTCTGGAGGGTTGATACACTGATAACAAGTCTGTGATGTATTTAGGTGCTAAGCCATTTAAGGATTTATAGACTAACAGAAGTATTTTAAAGTCTATTCTCTGAGATACAGGGAGCCAGTGTAAGGACTTAGAACTGGGGTTATGTGCTCTACTTTCTTAGTCTTAGTGAGGACGCGGGCAGCAGCGTTCTGGATCAGCTGCAGCTGTCTGACCCACTTTTTAGGAAGTCCTGGTGAAAACACCGTTGCAGTAATCAATTCTACTAAATATAAAGGCATGGATTAGTTTTTCCAGATCCTGCTGAGACATCAGTCCTTTAATCCTAGAAATGTTCCTCAGGTGATAGAAAGCTGACCTTGTAATTGTCTTTAGATGCTTTTGAAGGTTCAGGTCTGAGTCCATCACTACTCCCAGATTTCGGGCCTGATTGGTGGTTTTTTAGCTGAAGCAACTGAAGCTGTGTGCTAACTTTGATCTTTCCTCTATTGGTCCAAATATTATTACTTCAGTTTTTGTTTTTATTCAATTGGAGAAAATTTTGGCACATCCATGCATTGATTTCTTCTAGGCATTTACTTAGTTCCTGAATTGGTTCATAGTCACCTGGTGACATGGTGATGTAGAGCTGTGTGTCATCTGCATAGTTATGGTAGCTGATGTTGTTGTTTTTTATTATCTGAGCTAGAGGGAGCATGTAGATATTGAATAGGAGGGGACCCAGGATGGACCCTTGGGGAACCCCACATGTGATTTTTGTCATCTCTGATGTAAAGTTACCTACTGATACAAAAAAGTCCCTGTCCTTTAAGTAGGATTTAAACCAGTTGAGAGCTGTACCAGAAAGGCCGACCCAGTTCTCCAGGCGTTCTACCAGGATGGAGTGATCAACAGTATCAAATGCTGCACTGAGGTCCAATAGAACCAGCACGGTGGTTCTTCCACAGTCTGTATTTATATGGATGTCATTAAACACCTTGATAAGGTACGCGGTCTGCTGGTGAGCACGGAAACCTGACTGGAAACCATCAAAGCGGCTGGTCGTAGTTAAGAAGGTGTTTAATTGTTGAAATACAACTTTTTCAATGATCTTACTGATAAAGGGGAGGTTTGAGAGGGCCTGTAGTTCTGGAGTAGAAGTTTGTCTAAATTGTTCTTTTTCAGCAGTGGTTTGATAATTGCTGTTTTTAGGGACTGGGGGAAAACACCTGACAGAAGGGACGCGTTTATTATCTGAGTCAAATCAGACGCTATGACAGGTAAAACTTTTTTAAAGAAAGCTGCGGGGAAACATCAAGGCAGCTTGAGGAGGAACTTAACTGCTGAATTATGCTCTAAGCTTTTGGAGTTTATTTGGCTGAATTGGGACATTTGGTCAAAATCAATTCTGGTAGACAACGTTGGTACTGAACTTAGTATGGATGTACAAACAGATCCCTAATCTTTTGGATTTTTTCAGTAAAGAAGTTTGCAAATTCATTGCAGGCCCTGGTGGAGTGGAGTCTGAAGCCACGGGACACAGGAGGATTTGTTAACCTGTCGACTGTGGAAAATAAGACACGAGCATTATTAATGTTTTTCTTAATGATCTCAGAGAAGAAAGATTCTCTTGCATTTTCAATTGTAAGTTATATCTGTTAAGTCTCTCTTTATAGATGTCATAGTGAACCAGGAGTCTATTCTTTCTCCACCTGCGTTCAGCTTTTCGACACTCCTTTTTTCACCTCTAACTGCTGGAGCATTTCTCCAAGGAGATTTTTTCTTCCCGGAAACAACTTTCACTTTACTGGAGCAATGCAGTTAATGATGTCTGAGACTTTAGACTGAAAGTTATCTACTAGCTCATCTACTGAGTTGCAGCCCAAGGTTGAAGTAGCAGAGTAAGCTTGAATAAAAGTTTCAGTGGCATTGTCCTTAAAGGTGCATTTTCTTACGATGTCCTTTGGCTAAATGAGTCACTGGTAATGATACATTCAAAGGTAACGGAGAAGTGATCAGATAAGGCAACATCAGTTACATTGACCTGTGAAATGTTTAGACCTTTAGTGATGATTAAGTCTAAAATATGCCCCTGCTTGAGTGTTGGCTGTTTAACATTCTGAGTTAAACCAAAGTTCTAGTGTGTCACACAGTTCTTTTGCACTTCTGTCTTCAGGGTGTCAACGTGAAAGTTGAAGTCTCCCACAATAATTAAACAGTCAAAATCAAGCAATCACAGACAAGAGGTCACTAAAATCCTTAAAAAAGGATTAGGAAGGTCTCACAAAACTTCTGCTCACAGAGTCTGTT